>NW_025539968.1:0-10599 GCF_020615455.1 Coregonus clupeaformis | reverse complement strand
GAGGTGGGGTTTCAAATGCTCTCCGGAAGGTGGTGAGTGACTCCACTGTCCTGGCGTCGTGAGGGAGCTTGTTCCACCATTGGGGTGCCAGAGCAGCGAACAGTTTTGACCCCCGGCTGAGCGGGAACTATGCTTCCGCAGAGGAAGGGAGCCAGCAGGCCAGGTGGATGAACGCTTAATGCCTCGTTTGGGTGTAGGGACTGATCAGAGCCTGAAGGCGGAGGTGCCCGTTCCTACTGCTCCATAGGCAAGCACCATGGTCTTGTAACGGATGCGCAGCTTCAACTGGAAGCCAGTGGAGTGTCGGAGGAGGGGGGGTGACGTGAGAGAACTTGGGAAGGTTGAACAGACGGGCTGCGGCATTCTGGATGAGTTGTAGGGGTTTAATGGCACAGGCAGGGAGGCCAGCCAACAGCGAGTTGCAGTAATCCAGACGGGAGAGACAAGTGCCTGGATTAGGACCTGTGCCGCTTCCTGTGTAAGGCAGGGTTCGTACTCTCGAATGTTGTAGAGCATGAACCTGCAGGATCGGGTCACCGCCTTGATGTTAGCGGAGAACGACAGGGTGTTGTCCAGGGTCACGCCAAGGCTCTTCGCACTCTGGGAGGAGGACACAAAACGGAGTTGTCAACCGTATGGGCGAAGATCGTGTGAACGGGCAGTCCCTTCCCGGGAGGAAGAGCAGCTCCATCTTGCCAGGGTTCAGCTTGAGGTGGTGATCCGTCATCCATACTGATATGTCTGCCAGACATGCAGAGATGCGATCGCCACCTGGTTATCAGAAGGGGGAAAGGAGAAGATTAGTTGTGTATCGTCAGCGTAGCAATGATAGGAGAGGCCATGTGAGGATATGACAGAGCCAAGTGACTTGGTGTATAGGGAGAATAGGAGAGGCCTAGAACTGAGCCCTGGGGGACACCAGTGGTGAGAGCACGTGGGTGCGGAGACAGCTTCTCGCCACGCCACTTGGTAGGAGCGACCGGTCAGGTAGGACGAATCTAGGGAGTGAGCCGCGCCGGAGATGCCCAGCTCGGAGAGGGTGGAGGAGGAGGATCTGATGGTTCACAGTATCAAAGGCAGCAGACAGGTCTAGAAGGACAAGAGCAGAGGAGAGAGTTAGCTTTAGCAGTGCGGGAGAGCCTCCGTGACACAGAGAAGAGCAGTCTCAGTTGAATGACCAGTCCTGAAACCGACTGGTTTGGATCAAGAAGGTCATTCTGAGAGAGATAGCAAGAGAGTTGTCTACAAAGACGGCACGCTCAATAGTTTTGGAAAGAAAAAGAAAGAAGGGATACTGGTCTGTAGTTGTTGACATCAGTGGAATCGAGTGTTGGTTTTTTGAGAAGGGGGTGCAACTCTCGCTCTCTTGAAGACCGGAAGGGACACCTAGCCAGCGGTCAAAGGGATGAGTTGATCAGCGAGGTGAGGTAGGGGAGAAGGTCACCGGAGATGGTCTGGAGAAGAGAGGAGGGATGGGGTCAAGCGGGAAGGTTGTTGGGCGGCCTGCAGTCACAAGTCGCAGGATTTTATCTGGAGAGAGAGGGGAGAAAGAAGTCAAAGCATAGGGTAGGGGCAGTGTGAGTAGGACCAGCAGTGTCATTAGACTTAACAAACGAGGATCGATGTCGTCAACCTTCTTTCAAAAGTGGTTGACGAAGTCATCCACAGAGAGAGAGAGGGGGGGAGGATTCAGCAGGGGAGGAGAATGTGGCAAAAGAGCTTCCTAGGTTAGAGGCAGATGCTTGGAATTTAGAGTGGTAGAAGTGGCCTTAGCAGCAGAAACAGATGAAGAAAATGTAGAGAGGAGGGAGGAAAAAGATGCCAGGTCGGCAGGGAGTTTAGTTTTCTTCCATTTCCGCTCCGCTGCCCGGAGCTCTGTTCTGTGAGCTTCGTAAGGAAGGTCATCCAGCCACGGAGCTGAGGGGAGGACCGAGCCGGGCCGGGAGGATAGGGGGACACAGAGAGTCAAAGGATGCAGAAAGGGAGGAGAGGAGGGTTGAGGAGGCAGAATCAGGAGATTGGAGGGAGAAGGATTGAGCAGAGGGAGAGAGATGATAGGATGGAAGAGGAGAGAGTAGTTTTTTTATTTTTATTTTATTTAACCTTTATTTAACCAGGAAGGGCTCATTGAGATTTAAAAAATCTCTTTTTCAAGAGCGATCTCGGTAAGATACAGCACCAAGTCATTACAAAATTACAGACAGACAACATGAAAAAACTACAAGTAACTCTAGTACAAAAACCATTCATAATTCACAAGAGTATAAGAATATCAAAAAACACAAATTAAAAACATTGACAGGTCAGGAATCAGCCTCAAAATCCTTCATCAGAGATTTAAAAACACCAATCGGGACAAGTTCTTCCAGTTTAAAATTATTTTGTAAAGGGGTGTTCCAAGACGATGGCGCAGAGTACATAAAAGACCTTTTTACCAAATTCAGTTCGGACATTTGGAACAAGTTAGGAGGATAAAGTCCAGTGAACGAAGAGAGTACCTGCACCACATTTCTGAACAATATGAAATGCCCAAATAAAAAGGTAGTAAACCCAAAATGGCTTTGTAAATAAAAAGTATACCAGTGACTGAGCCTACGAGTGACTAGAGAAGGCCAGCCAACCCTGGTATACAAAGTACAGTGGTGCGTAGGTTTTGCAGTTTAAAATAAATCTCAAAGTACCATGTATAAAGAGTGTCAATTGATCTCAAACACTGAGCGGAAGCATTCATATATAAAAATATCCCCCATAGTCTAGTAAAGGCATAAATGTAGCTGATACTAGCCTCCTTCTCGCTTCAAAAGAAAAACAGGCCTTATTCCTAAAATAAAATCCCAATTTCAGCTTAAATTTTTTTGTAAGTTGTTGAATATGCAATTTAAAAGAGAGGCCGTCATCAATTAGAATTCCCAAGATATTTATATGAGGTTACAACCTCAATCTCCCTTGCCCTGACAGGTAGTAACAGGTGAAAGGTTCAGAGGTCTATTTCTTGCATTAGGGAAAACACCATTAGTTTAGTTTTGTCAGTATTGAGGGATAAGCTTCATTGACACAAGGTATGTTGAACAGTATAAAAAAGCAGTTTGCAAGTTCTGGAAAGCTTTTGTAAGAGATGAGCACAACAGTAAATAACAGTATCATCAGCGAAAAAATGAAGTTTGTGCATTTTGGACATTTTTTGTCTAAATCATTAATATAAATAGTGAATAAAGAGAGGACCAAGTACAGAGCCTGGGGCACACCATTCAGGACAGACAATTTAACAGACATAAGCCCATCAAATTGAGTGCACTGAGTTCTATCAGACAGATAGTTAGCAAACCATGCAACTGCATGCTCCGAAAGACCTACACTCAAGAATCTCTGCCTTAGTATAGCAATGATCAACTGTATCAAAAGCCTTAGAGAGATCAATAAAAAAGGAGACACAGTGCTTTTTTTTGTCAAGGGCTTCAGTGATATCATTTAAAACGGAGGTTCTTCAATCCTGATCTGGGAGGGCCGAAACACTTCTGTTTTTATTTCTACCTGGTAGTTAATTGCACTCACCTGGTTTTCCCAGGTCTGAATTAGCCCCTGATTAGAAGGAGAGGATGAAAAACAGAGGTGTTTCGGCCCTCCAGGACCAGGATTGAAGAACCCTGATTTAAAACCTTCATGGCTGCTGTAATTGTGCTATGCTTCTTCCTGAAGCCCGATTGATACATTGATAAAATAGAGTTAGTACCGTATTGGTCCGAATATAAGACGGCCTTTTTTCCCCTCGAAATAGGTCCAAAAAAGTCGGGTCGTCTTATATTCGGGGTCTAGTATTCAGAGCGCAGTTTCTCTTCTTCGGCGCTCCCTTTAAATGTCAATACACATTCGCGGGCACAGATGGCGCCAAAAATTCGTTCCGGACGGAGGGAAGAGGCGTCCTTAACAACCAGCCCGTTACCGGTGTTTAAAGATGGAAAAGACAGGCTGACCATTTAGAGACAAGTGGCTCAAAAATTGGGCCAGGTCAATAAACAACACAAAGCGGAGGAGCTATGATGCCAATTTCAAAATAATGGTTGTCAATAAGGCAGAGTCATCTAACAACTGCCAAGCTGCCAAGACATTCGGGGTCACTGAGTGTAATGTAAGAAGATGGTGAGCAGAAAAACAACGTCTAAAAGATGCTAACAGTCAGCGAAAATCCTTCCGTGGTCCCCAAAGTGGTCGTTTCCATTGAGGTTGACCGGAGGGTTTTTTGAATATGTCAGGGAAAAAAATAAGTGAGGGAATGCCCATTACCAGAGCTGTCATCCAGGTTAAGGCCCAAATCGCCAGAGAGCTCAACATCACTGGATTTAAAAAAGCCAGCCTCGGCTGGTGTCGTAGGATGATGCGGCGTAATGGACTGTCACTTAGACGGAGAACGAGTTTGGCCCAACGCCTGCCGTCAGACTTCGGAGAGAAGCTGCTTTCGTTTCAGCGCTTTTCGTTATCAACCTGAGGGGAAGAAGCACTCCTACCCGCTGGATCAGATCGGCAATGCTGATCAGACACCCGTTTATTTCGACATGCCAACATCGGTGACTGTCAACAGAAAGGAGAAAAGTCTGTGTTGGTGAAATCAACGGGCAACGAGAAGAGCCGCGTCACTGTCATGTTGACATGTCTCGCTGGTGGCAGCAAACTCCCCCCGTATGTCATTCTTAAGCGTAAGACTGTGCCAAAGGACCCAATGCCAGCTGGCAATAGTGCGTCAGGAGAAGGGCTGGATGGAGTCGGGGGCTTGTAGTGGACTGGCTAAAGGTTGTGTGGGGCGCACGCTACGGGGACTGAGGGAAGAGGAGGAACATGCTCGTTCTGGATGCGTTCCGCGGACATCTGACTGAGTCCGTGAAAAGTCAGGTGCGAGCAACGAACGGGGATCTTGTGATCATACCAGGGGAAATGACAAGCCAGCTACAGGTGTTGGACGTAGTTGGAACAAAGCCTTTTCAAGGATAACCTGCGAAAAAAATACACAGAGTGGCTCCTGTCTGGCAACCACGCACTCACACCCGACCGGGAAAATACAGAAGCCGTCAGTCCGTCTACTGTGTGAATGGATCCTGCATGCATGGGATGCTTTATTCCTCACTGAGCATCATCGATGGCTTTAAAAATGTTGCATCTCAAATGCATTGGACGGCAGCGAGGACGACGTGCTTTGGGAGGAGCCGGTGGAAGCGGAGGCAGCTGGGGAGCGATGACAGCGAGAGCGAACACAGCGGGGCAGAGGACGTGTGTGAGGGATAGAGAGCATCGGAGGAGAAGTTTGGCGAATTTTTGTTAAGTTTAGTTAAATGTGTGGCCTGTATTTTCTCTGTTATTTAAAAATGTTGCTTTATTATTGCTTGATATTAATTTTGAATCATACTGTACATAGTTTGCCTTTGTGTTTAATTCACTGTGTTTTTAATATTGTTATTTTAAAATAAAATGAAGTTCTTTGTTCGGCAAATCTAGTCTGCAAATCTGTTTTTCTAAATGTTTGTGTTGAAAAACGGGGGGTCGTCTTATAATCAGGGTCGTCTTATATTCGGACCAATACGGTAAATAAAAACTCTTTTAGCTGTTCACTTACAAGGGTTTCAAGTATTTTCACCAGGGGTGACAGCTTTGAGATGGCCTATAATTATTTAAGAAGAGTTGATCTCCCCCTTTTTTAAAAAGTGGTAGGACAAATGCTGACTTCCAGATCTTTGGAATTTCATTACATTCCAGGGTTAGATTGAACAGATATGTAAGGGTTCAGCTATAAATCAGCTGCCAGATTTAAAAGCAGGGGATCCAAAAGATCAGGACCTGCAGGCTTTCTTTGATCTAAGGATTCCAGGGTTTTATGTACCACCTGCACTGAGAATGGCAGAAAACTAAAAGTTTGACCAGCTCTCACTGGTTCATCCACACAGGGTTGTACAGAGACAGAGGACACTGGTTCATCCACACAGGGTTGTACAGAGACAGAGGACACTGAATCAAACAGCCTACCAGATGATACAAAGTGCTCATTGAAACAATTCAGCATTTTCAGTTTTTGTCATATATAGCAACAGAGTCCTTCAAAACACATGACGTAATTCATTAACATTACTGTTACCAGACATAGACTTAATAGCATTCCAAAACTTTCTAGGGTCATTCAGGTTATCAGTGGTAACAGACATAAAATATTCAGACTTGGCCTTCCTGAGAAGAAAAGAACACTTGTTTCTTAACTGCCTAAAAAATAAGCCAATCAGCATCAGAACAAAGATTTCCTTGCTTTGGCCCAGGCTAGATTACCCGGTCGTGAATAATACAAGACAGCTCAGAAGAAAACCATGGATTATCCCGCCCTTTAACCCTGAACCTCGGAATGGTGCATGTTTGTTTTACTATTTGGAAAAACCATCATCGAAAAGAATATCCAGGCAGTTTCCACATCAGGGATAAGCTCAATCTTGCTCCAGTCAAAATAAAACAAATCATGAAAGAAAGCCTGCTCATTAAAAACACTTCAAATTCCTCTTACTTAATAAAACGTGATTTGTCTTTGGAACCTTAGTATTTCTAACAGCAACAACAGCACAATGGTCACTTAAATCATTACAATGAAAAACACCAACCGAGAATATTTATGTGGAACATTTGTCAATATCAAATCAATCAGGGTAGATCAGGGCATTTAAGATTTGGGCGAGTGGGTGAATTAATCAACTAGGTAAGATTCATAGAATTACAAAACATTTTTTAAATCATCAGACACCGGCTTTAACCAACACCAGTTGAGATCACCAATCAAGATCATTTCACTGTAAAGAAGTTTAGACATAAAAGGTAGTGCAAAGAAGAAAATGCATCACCAAGAGCAGAGGGGGTCTATAACAGCCAATCACAGTTATAGAGAGGCCCTTGAACCTCAATATTCGAAAGCAAGAAATTCCAACTGTTTACAGATAGTTTCCAGACTTTGCCACACCACATGGAATTTAGATTTTACATATATAGCCACACCCCACCTTTTCTTAACCTTGATCTGCATGATAAACATTGTAACCACTTATACAAATATCCTTATCAAAATAGACTTGCTGAGCCAGGTTTCCGAAAACACAATTACATCAGCATCAGTTGATTTAGCCCAAATCCTAACCCCATCAATTTTTGACAACAGGCTGCGTACATTTAAATGAAAAATACCAAAACCAGATCTTGATTTAAAATCAGAGGGGGTTTGGAGACATTGCATATCAGGGCCAGGGATAGGTTGCACGTTACCTGATATCAACAACAGAAGAAATAACTAGGCACTTTCTGTTTACATAACCTTGCACGGCTTCTCTTTTTAAGAGACCTACTGCAAAGCGAATTCTAACAAGTGAGTTTCAGACAATACAAAACAGTCATTTAAAACCATTAGACTTTTTGGTAGTGACACAAATTCGTACTGTTCACATCATGCCACAAATGCATCGGCACTTGGACGAGTGGACCGAGTGAAAAAGAGCGAGTTCCTGCAGACAAAATGTCTAATGGACGCGAAGTACATTGTCAGATGTTACTCACCCTGCGACAATGTTCGTTTTCTCCAGAGTTCAATAAAGTCAGTGCACAAAGCAATACCACGTAAATTGTCATTTTCTCTGACCAAAAACAAGAGGCCAACGAGGTAAAGTGGAGAGAGGGACAGCGTGTATGTGAGTCAATGTGAGTGTTTGGCGCGTGTGAGTAGATTGGGTGTTGAGAGGGCGATAGAGAGAACGGGTTGAGCTGCCACTGACAGCCAGGCGAAGAGCAAGGAGCAGCTCGGACAAGACACTCCATGACTAACGAGGAACTCAGGCCAGCCAGAGATAGGGTTATTTGGTAAACTTCAAGTAATGAAGTTCCGAGTTGAGGAGGACCCGTGATCTTTACACCAGCAAAAATAAAATAGTTTGCACTACGCAACTAACGGTCGCAACCATAAATAAATAGATTATTAGTAGGTTAAAATGTACTAGTCACAAACAAACGACTTGACAAACGACTTGACATGCTGCCATCTTGGAATTGAGCCCTGCGTGCGACGGGAGAGTGGGAGAGAGAGAGCGAAGGTTGCGGCGGCGCATTACCATCTGTGTAGGGGCAGAGTGAGTAGTGTTGGAGGAGAGCGAGAGAGAAAAGGAAACAAAGTAGTGGTCAGAGACATGGAGGGGAGTTGCAGTGAGATTAGTAGAAGAGCAGCATCGAAAGATGAGGTCAAGCGTATTGCCTGCCTTGTGAGTAGGGGGACGGTGAGAGGGTGAGGGTCAAAAGAGGAGAGAGGAGTGGAAAGAAAGAGGCAGAGAGAAATGAGTCAAATGTAGACGTAGGGAGGTTGAAATCCCCCAAAACTGTGAGGGTGAGCCATCCTCAGGAAAGGAACTTATCAAGGCGTCGAAGCTCATTGATAGAACTCTCCAAGGGGAACCTGGAAGGCGATAGATGACAAGGATATTAAGCTTAAATGGGCTAGTGACTGTGACAGCATGGAATTCAAATGAGGGAGATAGACAGATGGGTTAGGAAAAAATTGAGAATGTCCACTTGGGAGAGATGAGGATTCCTCATGCCAACACCCTCTGACCAGATGCTCTCAGGGTATCGAGAACACATGGTCAGACGAGGAGAGAGCAGTAGGAGTAAGCAGTGTATTCAGTGGTAATCCATGTTCCGTCAGCGCCCAGGAAGTCGAGGGACTGGGGAGGTTAGCATAGGCTGGGATGAAGTCAGCTTTGTTGGCAGCAGAACGGCAGTTCCAGAGGCTGCCTGAGACCTGGAACTCCAGGTGTGGGGTGCGTGCAGGGACCACCAGGTTAGAGAGGCAGCAGCCGCGCGGTGTGAGTGGCGTTTGTGTAGACCTATGCGGGAGAGGAGAGAACAGGGATAGGCAGAGGCATAGTTGACAGGCTGTAGCAAATGGCTACAATAATGCAGAGGAGATCGGAATGAAATGAACTAAACATCTGGGAAAGCGAGAGAGTAGGGCCTCCCTCACCAAAACTTCCCACCTCAGAAACTATAATTGTTTCACTGAACCACCCGAACAAAAACTCTCCCAACTTTCACTTTTAGAAATTAGAATTGTTGTGAACTACAGCGGTTCAATGTTTCAAGGAATAGACTCAACTTACTTTATTCAGCTATCTAACTATGACACCATAAACTAGCATGCCTAGCATCCAACAACACACAGTTTAGCACCAATACTTGGTTACAATAAACTACTCAATAGTGTGTTAACACACTAAACAGATAATTCGTGTCCGTGGTTCTAGTTCCTTTCATAACGCAGCAATAAATTAAACGTTGGCTAGCTAGCACAAATATATTGTATTTAGCTGCTACAGTACAGTTAGCTGGTCGTTGGTTAGCTAGCAATGGCTACTGTGTTGACTTAGTTTGAAAAATAGCTAGCTAGCTGCGTGCTACACCCGGCACCGCCAAAAACAATGTAACCTACATAATAACTACCCACAACAGCCCACGATGCCTAACTATGACACCATAGCTAACTAGCATGCTAGCATCCAATAACACACAGTTTAGCACCAATACTTGGGTTACAACAAACTACCACATAGTGTGTTAACACACTAAACAGATAATTCGTGTCCGTGTCTAGTTCCTTTCATAACGTAGCAATAATTAAACGTTGGCTAGCTAGCACAAATATATTGTATTTAGCTGCTACAGTACAGTTAGCTGGTCGTGTTGGCTAGCTAGCAATGGCTACTGTGTTGACTTAGTTTGAAAAACGGCTAATAGCTAGCCGTCTACCCCGGCAATCGACGAAAACAATGCTAACCTACAATAACTAACCTACTAACTACCCACAACAGCCCACGATGCCTAACTATGACACCATAGCTAACTAGCATGCTAGCATCCACATTGAAACACGAACAACAAACATTATAGTTTGTTGTTCGTGCCATTCATAAATAAAAGAAGTATGTTCGTACATCACGCTGCGCCTTGGTCTACTCCTTCGACCCGATCGTGACAGTAAGCTAATGAAAAAAGACACAGAATTTGTTTGTGGCTGATTGTTGGTTGTAGTTGGAAGATGCTATCTTTATTTTTACCCTTACCCATAAATGGAGTGCAATTATTGCAACCATAAGAACAATTGGAGAATGGAGCTGTCCTCATAGCAAATTAGGAAGGGGGACCTCGTATAACCATGGCAACTTGAACAGTATCAACCACCCTAGATAGGCCTAGCTATCTATGGCTCTGCCTGAGCTAACTAAACCTCGATATATTTGACTTTGCTGCCATCTAAAATGAGTGATAATACATTGTTTCCCATGTATTTTCCCAACAGGATTGACCCTCTCAAAATGCTTGAGCGAAGAGGGTTGCAAACTTGACATCTCTACTAATGTTGTTTTCCTCTTGCAGTTAGAAGTTATACCGATTGGAAATTGTATGAAATGGTTAGCTTCATTTTATTTGAAATATTACTTTTTTGTCAAAAGTAACATAATTTAGCGCAAACCTAAGTCTGCAAAAAATCACGAAGTTTTAAAATTTCAGCGCGGCTTGGTTCTCTATGTTCACAAGCGCACGCAA
>NW_025539967.1:0-10599 GCF_020615455.1 Coregonus clupeaformis | reverse complement strand
CTGCCGTGCGGTAGCAGAGAGAACAAAGTCTATGACTAGGGTGGCTGGAGTCTTTGACAATTTTGAGGGCCTTCCTCTGACACCGCCTGGTATAGAGGTCCAGGATGGCAGGAAGCTTGGCCCCAGTGATGTACTGGGCTGTACGGACTACCCTCTGTAGTGCCTTGCGGTCGGAGGCCAAGCAGTTGCCATACCAGGCAGTGATGCAACCAGTCAGGATGCTCTCGATGGTGCAGCTGTATAATTTTTTGAGGATCTCACCATAGGTGAGTTCAATTCCAAAGTAAAGGAGAATCACCTGCTTGAAATCTAATTATTTCTAACTACTTCTAGAAGGTGCCAATAATATTGGCCTGGCCATTTTCTGATTTCTTTGTGGAATAAGCTAACATTTATTAAATTATTCAGATTTTTTTGTGTTGTTCAACTGCAAACCAAAGACATACATTTGTGAATACCAAAATATTTTTTGATTTCAAACAGTTTTCTGCGGAAGAAATTGTGCATTATTAGAAAAAGTGCAAGGGTGCCAATATCTTTGGCCACGACTGTACATAGGATCCTGTATATAGCATTTTTAACATATTAAAACAAAAGAGATATACATTATATTTGTCCAGCCTTTGCTGCTATCCTTGCAGATGTGTATAATATGCTGCGACCCTAACCAAAATGTATTTAATAGCTCCAAATAACAAAATAATGTTGCTAGGTTGTTGTAACATTTAAACTTAAAACATGTTTTTAATTTTTTTGCACTGCATGGATCACTTTTTTATTTTATTTTTTTATTTCACCTTTATTTAACCAGGTAAGCCAGTTGAGAACAAGTTCTCATTTACAACTGTGACCTGGCCAAAGATAAAGTAAAAAGCAGTACGATAAAAACAACAACACAGAGTTACATATGGGGTAAACAAAACATAAAGTCAAAAATACAAACAGAAATATATAAGTACAGTGTGTGCGAATGTGTGTTATAGAGGTAAGGCAATAAATAGGCCATAGTGCAAAATAGTTACAATTTCGTATTAACACTGGAATGATAGATGTGCAAAAGATGATGTGCAAATAGAGATACTGGGGGTGCAAATTAGCAAAATAAACTAACAATATGGGGGATGAGGTAGTTGGGTGGGCTAATTTCCAGAATGGCTGTGTACAGGTGCAGTGATCGGTAAGCTGCTCTGCCAACTGACGCTTCAGGGGTTAGTGAGGGAGATAAGAGTCTCCAGCTTCAGAGATTTTTGCAGTTCGTTTGAATGCAGTATTGCTGTATGGCCACTCAAAATGTATTGTAGTTGAGTAGCCAGCCTAGGCTACTGCTCAAACATTGCTGTAATACGCCTACATGTTTCTCCTTTGCATGGTGTTTAGTTGCAGATTTAGTTTTTGGGGGTTATTCATTGTCAAGAACTTTTAAAACCTAAGACAGACTGCAACATCTTAGTATCCTAGCTAGGACTGTGGCATGTGTCTATACACTTTGCCTCCGCTGCACACGGTAAATGGGACACACAAAGCAGCACGATTGACCTTGATTTCACCAATGGAGGACAACAGGCTGTAATTTCATAAAGTAGATCACTCAACTGTTAACTCATTTATACTTGCTTGTGTGTCCTATTGTCCTTTAGCAGTAATTTATACCCGATGTGTGAATCCTTTATCTTATAACTTTTGACAACCAAGATGACATTTTCTGTAGGCTACAACAATGACCCGTTGGAACCCGAAACTTGGCATGGTCATTTAGCCTACAAGCACCTTTAAACTTTTGGTCGGTAGTAGACTCGGTCAGTGCCATTAGTGATGATGTGATACAGCTACACTGGCTGGCTTGTGTGTAGGTGTGTGTGTGGGTCTGGGAGGAGGGGTGTGTGTGTGGCAGGACGTTGGCAGTGGTTGCTGTGACTTATAGGACAGCGCATCGCAGGGCTCTATAGAAGCAGGCGAAAATGAATTGACAACCCAAATCATTGCGCAGGCCGGATAAAATGAGTGTCACGGGCCTTGTGTTTCACACATGTGGTCTAAAAGCTCATTGTTGTAAAAACATAGCAGAACAGATTGGGGAATCTCCAGTTCCATGTGGTTCCTCTCAGTACCTTGAGCACCTCCATGTTATTGTGTAGTTCTCCCAGGTATTTGTAGTAGTCACCAGACAGGGTGAGCAGCTCTATGTAACGGGTCTGCAGCAACGTAGCCTGGGAAAGAAAGGCAAACAATGCACAGTTAACAATAGAGACACACAAATGACACAAACCACAAAGAGAGAGACATACAGTGCCCTTCAGAAAGAGTATTCAAACCCTTGAATTTCAAATGGATTAGATTGAGATTTTGTGTCACTGCCCTATGTCATAGTAAGAATCTTCCCAGCGTGAAATAGTTCCCAATTGTTCTGATCGTGTTCTGATTGTGACGTTATGCTGCAAAATTTCTCCCAGCGTGAATATTTTCCCGGTTCAATAATTGCACACGCGTATCTTTATGTGGATGGCTAAGCTCGTAGCGGATGCCTCCATCTCACACCCTCCTCGACCTCGAAACGTATTCTGTGAGCACGCGAATATGCTTCGCCACATCTGCCAATCAATGGTGGCTGAGTATTGACACTGACCAATCAGAAGCTTGTTGAGGCGTAGGTCAGCATTTAAATACCCGATTCACGCATCAAAGTGCTGAGGGTTGATTTGAGAAGAGATTCTTTGCGATTGCAAAGACCTGGGCGCTACTTTTTTGATTGACAGTGCATATATTTGTTAGATAGTTAGTTAGCTAGCTAAATCAGGGGGTGAGGAGGGTGTGAGAGAAACATCTGCACGAGCTCAGCCATCCACATAAAGAGCGCACGTGCAATTATTGAACTGGGAACATTTCCTCACGCTATGAGAAATTTGTACAACATGACGTCACAATCAGAACTGATTGGGGGAACTATTTCACACTGGGAAGATTTAATTTGACTCCCTACACACAATACCCCATAATGTTAAAGTGGAATTGTTTAAAAAAATAATAATTGCTGAATTAAAAATCAAAAGCTGAAATGTCTTGAGAGTCAATAAGTATTCAACCCCCTTTGTTATGGCAAGCCTAAATAAGTAACAAATTTGCTTAACAAGTCGCATAATCGTTGCATGGACTAATACGCAATAATACTGTTTAACATGATTTGTTATGACTACCTCATCTCTATACCCCACACATACAATTATCTGTAAGGTCCCTCAGTCGAGCAGTGCATTTCAAACACAGACTCAACCACAAAGACCAGGGAGGTTTTCAAATGCCTTGCAAAGAATGGCACCTATTGGTAGATGAACCCCCCGAAAAAAACAGACATTGAATATCCCTTTCAGCATGGGTGAATTATTAATTACCGCACTTTGGATGGTGTATCAACACACCCAGTCACTAGAAAGATACAGGCGTCCTTCCTAATTCAGTTGCCGGAGAGGAAGGAAACCACTCAGGATTTCACCATGAGGCCTGTGGTGACTTTAAAACAGTTACAGTTTAATGGCTGTGATAGGAGAAAACTGAGGATGGATCAAGGAAGCCTGTACAGAATACAAATATTCCAAAACATGCATCCTGTTTGCAATAAGGCAGTAAAAAGTAAAACTACAAAAAATGTGGCAAAGTAATGAACTTTATGTCCTGAATACAAAGTGTTCTGTTTGGGACAAATCCAACACAACTACATCACTGAGTACAACTCTTCATATTTTCAAGCATGGTAGTGGCTTGTCATTGGCAAGGACTAGGAGTTTTTAGGATACAAATAAACTGAATAGAGCTAACAAAATCCTAGAGGAAAATCTGGTTCAGTCTGCTTTCCAACAGACACTGGGAGACAAATTCACCTTTAAGCAGGACAATTACCTAAAACACAAGGCCAAATATACATTGGAGTTGCTTCCAAGATGACATTGAATGTTCCCGAAGTCGCCTAGTTACAGTTTTGACTTAAACCGGTTTGAAAATCTATGGCAATGATCAATGATCAACAACCAATTTAAAAATTATAATATGCAAATATTGTACAATCTAGGTGTGCAAAGCTCTTAGAGACTTACCCAGAAAGACTCACAGCTGTAATCACTGCCACATGTATTGATTTAGGAGGTTTGATACTTCTATACTTTATGTAATCAAGATATATTAGTGTTTTATTTTTCATTATTATAATTTTTGGACAAATGTTAGAATTTTTCTTTCACTTTGACGTTAGAGTATTTTGTGTATATCAGTGACAAAAAAATGACAAAATTAAATCAATTTTAATCCCACCTTGTAACATGACAAAATGTGGAAAAAGTCAAGGGGGTGTGAATACTTTCTGAAGGCACTGTAGATACTGAGTGGGTTGTGTGTGGTTGTGTAACAGACATGTAGATACACATTTGAAAGTATCTTTGTTGACTGGATGTTGCGATTACTGTTACCTCCTCGGTGAGTTGAGCAGAAGGAGATTGTCATGGTCCTCTTCATATGGATGTTTAGTAGAGTCTCCAGACCAGCACTGTATGAGGCCAACTCCAGCTCATAGTCCTAAAACATACAGTCACATTAAAGCAGATGTACAATACAAACATCTTTATAACATCACAGAAATGTTAGGGACAGTCCGGTACTGTCAGATATAATGTGTCAAGAAATGGTCTGTACCTTGATGGAGTTGACACAGGCGTCAGTGTCTCTCAGAACACTCTTCACACTCTCCCTCTTCCCCTTGATCTCAGAGGTCAGCACCTAGACAGACACACAAATACATTCATATGTTGGTTATATTGACTCTAATAGACATTGAACAACTGGACTGTTTGTTTGTTTGACTGATTGACCTTCTGCTGGTTGAGGTGTTCCTCCAGGCCTGTGATGCTGTCTATCTTGGTGGCCTGCAGCGCGTCCTGTGTCTGATCCGGAGCATCAATCCACTCACTGAGGATTGAGCTAGTGGTTGTGTACTGCTGGAGCAGCTGGAGATACCTCTAGGTCCCTCAGTCTGACATAAAGGAGAAGCAAAACACAGTTTTTGTAAATCGATTTTTTTAAAGCGCTGAAGTGCTAAAAATCGTCTGTCCTCGGTTGCAACACTCATTACCGAGTTTCAAACTGCCTCTGGAAGCAACGTCAGCACAAGAACTGTTCGTCGGGAGCTTCAGGAAATGGGTTTCCATGGCCGAACAGCCGCACTACAAGTTTAAGATCACATGCCAAATGCGCCGTCGTGGAGTGGTGAATGCCGCTTCACCATCTGGCAGTATGACGGACTAATCTGGGTTTTGCGGATGCCAGGAGAATGCTACCTGCCCCAATGCATTGTGCCAACTGTAAAGTTTGGTGGAGGAGGAATAATGGTCTGGGCTGTTTTTCATGGTTCGGGCTAGGCCTGTAACGATCCCGGCAGTCTGAGTCGGGTCCTGTCTGTGGACTAGTTTTTCTGCTCGGGATCTCCAGTTTCCCGAGGGTTCTGAAACGCTCCGGGGGAGCTCTCTCTGATTTCCGCACCTGCATCCCATCAGCAATCTGCACACCTGGTCCTGATCATCACCCTTCTTAGGCTCTGGCCTAACATCCATTCCCTGCCGGATCGTTAGCCACGAACAGTAGGTTTACCAGAGTATCGTCTTAGAGCCTAGCGTTAGTTTTGTTGTTTTTGCACCTTGTTGGTTTGTTGCTTACTTACCCCGTTTTGTTCCATCTGCAGTCACCCGTCCGGAACCTTCATCCAACCTCTGCCTGGTGGTCGGGCGGCTGCCGACCCAGGATGGGATCAACCACTGCACCCCCAACAACTAATCAACGCCGCCCCTCTGTTCCCTGGATTATTCAGCATCACTCTTGAATTTGTAAATAAACACTCACCTTCGCTTTCAACTTACCTTGTCCTGGTCTGCTTCTGGGTTCTGGCTTAGCAACTCGTGACAGAACGATCCGGCCAGTAATGAACCCAGCGGACCTGGACTCTGTTCCCATGCCATTACCCAGCAGGAGAAGATGTTGGGCCATCATAGCACGGTACTACAGGAGATCGCGTTGTCAGTTCGAACCTTTCTACCGGTCTGACGGAGGTCCAGAACCAACGCAAAGTTTCCGGTGGAGGATCCACTACCGGTTTCACCCGTCTCGCCTGCCGCTTCTGAAGCTGTGTCCTTCCGTGAGCCCAAGGTTCCGACGCCGGATAAATATGAGGGGGAGCTGGGAAGATGCGTTTCCTTCCTTATGCAGTGTGGATTAGTGTTCGATCTACAGCCCTACTCTTATGCCACAGACAAGGCTAGGATAGCCTTTGTGATTGAGTTGCTGCGTGGTCGGCGCTGGAGTGGGCTTCAGCCGTTTGGGAACGACAGGATCCCTGCATGGCTTCATACCAGGGTTCACGGCCGAGATGAGGAAGCTCTTCGACCATTCCGTCCGAGGAGGGACGCAGCTAGGCGCCTGTTTCGCTTCGCCAAGGAACTCGCAGCGTGGCCGACTTCGTGATCGAAGTTCAAGACGTTGGCTGTGGAGAGTGGGTGGAATGAGGAGGCTCTGCAAGCGGCCTTTTACCAGGGTCTGTCGGAGCAGCTCAAGGATGAGTTGATCTCCTATCCGGAGCCTAGTAGACCTGGACAGCTTGGTAGCCTTGTCTATTCGGGTGGATAATCGAGTCCGAGGCGAAGGAGGGAGAAGCAATGGGTTCCGTCCAACCGATCAGCTTCTCAGGTTTCCAGTCGGGTCGTCAAACTGCGCGGCTCGCTAAAGTTGGGAGGACTTTTAGCGAGCCAGTTTCGACCTCTCAATACCTCTGTCAGACCCCGTTTCCCGGCTACCCTTATGAACAGGAATCAGAGCTTAGCGATTACGCTTTTATCATTCAGGTGCCGATGGAAGCTTTCTAGATGCGAGTTGGTGGAACAGCTGGGGCTTTCCAAGGAGCAATTGCCGGAAGCCATTGAAGCTACCACTCTGGACCGGCAGTAGTCTGGCACGTATCACGATGAGGACTGAACCGGTTAAGATGCTGTTGTCGGGAATCATTCTGAGATGATTTCATTCTTCATTCTGCCGTCTTCCCATGTTCCTCTGGTCCTTGGATACCCCTGGCTGATGGAACACAATCCCACTTCGATTGGGTGACCGGGCAAGGTAACGAGTTGGAGCCTTGATTGTCATGCTAACTGTCTCAAGACTGCCTGCCCCCCATTCGGTTCCCAGTCAGGTGATTGAGGCTAAACCCCCAGATTTGTCCCTGGTTCCCGAGACATATCACGATTTGGGGGAAGTTTTCAGTGGCAGAAGGCTCTGTCACTCCCTCCCCACCGACCATATGATTGTGCCATCAACCTGTTCCTGGAGCTGTCTACCCCAAGGGAAGGTTATACAGTATCTCCACGACCTGAACGTGAGGCTTTGGAGACCTACATCAAGGGTCCCTAGCTGCTGGTCTCGTTCGTCCTCGTCATCACCCCTGGGGGTGTCAGGATTCTTCTTTGTGGGTAAGAAGGATGGCTCTCTTCGACCGTGTATTGATTATCGGGGTTGAAATGACATCACGGTCAAGAACAAGTATCCCCTGCCCTTGATGAGTTCTGCCTTCGACTCCTTACAGGGTGCTACGGTGTTCACCGCTAGACCTACGAATGCGTATCACAGTCCCGGATCAGAGAGGGGGCGAGTGGTTGTCGGGTTTCAATACACCGATGGGTCACTTCGAGTATCAGGTGATGCCGTTTGGACTGACCAATGCTCCAGCGGTATTCCAGAGTATGGTGAACGACGTCCTGAGAGATATGATCGGTCTCTTTGTGTTTGTTTACCTGGATGACATTCTGATCTTCTCGAAGGAACCTTCCGACCACGTCCAGCATGTCCGGCAGGTTCTGCAGCGATTGTTGGAGAATCGCCTGTTCGTGAAGGCCGAGGGGTGCGAGTTTCACGCCCACCACGACATCCTTTCTCCGTACATCATCTCCAGGGGAGAGATTAGGATGGACCAGGAGAAGGTTAGAGCTGTTCTGGAATGGGCCCAGCCCGGTACGAGATTGCAGCTCCAGAGATTTTTGGGGTTTCGCGAATTTCTACCGCAGATTCATCCGGGATTACAGCCGTGTGGCCGCTCGTTAACTGCCTTGACTTCTCAAGTATCAGGACCTTCAAGTGGAATCCGGAGCGGATCGAGCGTTTCTGGATTTGAAGAGGCGTTCACTAACGCACCGATTCTCTCTCAACCGACACGGCCCGTCAGTTCGTCGTTGAAGTGGACGCGTCTGATGTGGGAGTTGGCGCCATCCTGTCGCAGCGATGCTCCACGGAGCGCAGTAAACTCCATCCCTGCGCCTACTACTCTCGAAATCGCCTTTCGCCTCGCGGAGAGGAATTACGATGTGGGTAACCGGGAGCTTCTCGCGGTGAAACTTGCCTTGGAGGAGTGGCGCCACTGGTTGGAGGGCGGAGCAACCGTTTATTGTCTGGACTAACCACAAGAATCTTGCTTACGTGCAATCGCTAAACGTCTCAACTCCCGTCCAGGCCAGGTGGGCGTTGTTTTTCGGACGATTCAAGTTTTCCCTGACGTTCGACCTGGATCTAAGAACGGCAAGGCGGACGCCTTGTCTCGGATGTTCTCCAAGACGGGAGGAGAGGGGGTCCCGGGCCCGAGACAATTCTCCCCGAACTGCGTCGTGGAGCTGTTAGGTGGAAGATTGAGGAGGAGGTGATGGCGGCTCTTCGGACGAGCCCGGTCCCCGTAACGGTCCACCCGTCGGTTGTTTGTGCCTGAGTCGGTTCGTCTCTGCGGTCCTCAAATGGTCCCACGCCAGCAAGATGGCTTGTCACCCTGGCGTGGCTCGGACGATGGCGTTTCTTCGCAGACGCTTTTTGGTGGCCTGCCATGGCGAAGGATACTCGGGGTTTTGTTGCTGCCTGTCCAGTGTGTGCGCAGAATAAGGGTACCAATCGGCCCAGCTCTGGACTACTTCACCCCCTTCCTATTCCCGGCGACCATGGTCGCATCTGGCCCTGGACTTTGTCACTGGGTTGCCCGCTTCTGAGGGGAACACGGTCGTTCTGACTATCGTGGACAGATTCAGCAAGTTCGCCCACTTTGTGCCAATTGCCAAGCTTCCCTCTGCCTCGGAGACGTCCGAGATCCTGGTTAGGGAGGTTTTCAGGGTCCACGGGTTGCCCAGTGATATCGTTTCCGACCGTGGCCCTCAGTTTACCTCTGCTGTCTGGAAGTCCTTCTGTTTGGCCATTGGAGCTACAGTCAGTCTCACATCTGGTTTTCACCCCCCCAATCTAATGGTCAGGCGGAGAGAGCCAACCAGAAGATGGAATCCACGCCTACGCTGCCTGGCCTCTTCCAACCCCACCTCCTGGGTCTCTCAGTTGCCTTGGGTTGAGTATGCCCACAATACTCTCCCTACATCGGCCACTGGGATGTCTCCCCTTCCAGTGCCTGTATGGCTACCAACCTTTGTTCCCTTCTAGGAAAGGAGCTCTCCAGTCTTTGTTCCCCATATTCGATCGTTGCCACCGACCTGGCATCGGGCCAAAGCACTCCTTAGATTTACCTATCAGCTCCAGGATTCATCCCCGCTCCCACCTCACCATCGGAGATGGGTCTGGTTGGCCACCTGGGATCTTCCTTTACGGACTGAGTCTAGGAAGTTTTACGGGAAGTTCATTGTCGTTTGTGGTGGAGAAGGTGATCAATCCGGTGAGTTCGGCTCAAACTCCCGGGACTCGCTTCAGTCCATCCCACCTTTCTTCTCTCTCAGGTTTTCCTCAGTCCTCTGTTCCCTCCTCCGCCTCCTCCTCCTCCCTTCCTCGGATGATCGGAGGTGGGTCCTGCCTCACACGTCGCGACCGCACTCATGATTCCAGACGGCGGGGCCGGGGTTTCCAGTATCTCGTGGACTGGGAGTATGGTCCTGAAGGAGTTGGATTCGGCACAGATCCTAATTACCTCATCCTGACTTCTACCCCTCCATCCTGTGGGTCCCCGGTGCGTTTCCGGACTGTACGATCCCGGCAGTCTGAGTCGGGTCCCTGTCTGTGACTAGTTTTTCTGCTCGGGATCTCAGTTTCCCGGTTCTGAAGCTCCGGAGCTCTCTTGATTTCCGTTCACCTCATCCCATCAACCAATCTGCACACTGGTCACTGATCAGTCACCCTTCTTAGGCTCTGGCCTAACATCCATTCCCTGCCGGATCTTATCCATAACATAGGTTTCAATATCGTCTTAGAGCCTAGTTAGTTTTGTTGTTTTTGCACTTGTTGGTTTGTTGCTTACTTACCTTTTGTTCCATCTGCAGTCACCCGTCCGACCTTCATCCAACCTCTGCCTGGTGTCCCTGCCGCAGGATGGATCAACCACTTCACCCCCACAACTAATCACCGCCCCCTCTGTTCCCTGATTATTCAGCATCACTCTTGAATTTGTAAATAAACTCACCTTCGTTTCAACTTACTTGTCCTTTTTCTGGGTTCTGGCTTACTTACAAGGCCCCCTTAATTCAGTGTCTTCTCACACATACAATACATTCTAGCGATTCTGTGCTTCCAACTTTGTGTCAACAGTTTTGGGGAAGACCCTTTCCTGTT
>NW_025539966.1:0-10602 GCF_020615455.1 Coregonus clupeaformis | reverse complement strand
CACCATGGGACCACGCAGCCGTCCAACCGCTCAGGAAGGAGACGTTCTGTCTCCTAGAGATTAACGTACTTTGGTGCGAAAAAAGTGCAAATCAATCCCAGAACAACAGCAAAAGGACCTTGTGAAGATGCTGGAGGAAACATGTACAAAAGTATAATATCCACAGTAAAATGAGCCCTATCTCGACAATACAGTGAGGGAAAAAAGTATTTGATCCCCTGCTGATTTTGTACGTTTGCCCACTGACAAAGACATGATCAGTCTATACTTTTAATGGTGGGTTTATTTGAACACTGAGAGACAGAATAACAACAAAACAATTCAGAAAAACGCATGTACAAAATGTTATACATTGATTTGCATTTTAATGAGGGAAATAAGTATTTGAACCCTCTGCAAAACATGACTTAGTACTTGGTGGCAAAACCCTTGTTGGCAATCACAGAGGTCAGACGTTTCTTGTAGTTGGCCACCAGGTTTGCACACATCTCAGGAGGGACTTTGTCCCACTCCCCTTTGCAGATCTTCTCCAAGTCATTAAGGTTTTGAGGCTGACGTTTGGCAACTCGAACCTTCAGCTCCCTCCACATATTTTCTATGGGATTAAGATCTGGTGACTGGCTAGGCCACTCCAGGACCTTAGTGTACTTATTCTTGAGCCACTCCTTTGTTGCCTTGGCCGTGTGTTTGGGGTCATTGTCATGCTGGAATACCCATCCATGACCCATTTTCAATCCTCACCCTGGCTGAGGGAAGGGGAGGTACTCACCCAAGATTTGACGGTGACATGGCCCCCGTCCATCGTCCCTTTGATGCGGTGAAGTTGTCATGTCCCTTAGCAGAAAAACACCCCCAAAGCATAATGTTTCCACCTCCATGTTTGATGGTGGGGATGGTGTTCTTGGGGTCATAGGCAGCATTCCTCCTCCTCCAAACACGGCGAGTTGAGTTGATGCCAAAGAGCTCGATTTTGGTCTCATCTCACCACAACACTTTCACCCAGTTCTACTCTGCATCATTCAGATATTCATTGGCAAACTTAATACGGGCATGTATATGTGCTTTCTTGAGCAGGGGGACCTTGCGGGCGCTGCAGGATTTCAGTCCTTCACGGCGTAGTGTGTTACCAATTGTTTTCTTGGTGACTATGGTCCCAGCTGCCTTGAGATCATTGACAAGATCCTCCCGTGTAGTTCTGGGCTGATTCCTCACCGTTCTCATGATCATTGCAACTCCACGAGGCGAGATCTTGCATGGAGCCCCAGGCCGGGTGAGATTGACAGGTATTTTGTGTTTCTTCCATTTGCGAATAATCGCACCAACTGTTGTCACCTTCTCACCAGCTGCTTGGCGATGGTCTTGTAGCCCATTCCAGCCTTGTGTAGGTCTACAGTCTTTTCCCCTGACATCCTTGGGAGAGCTCTTTGGTCTTGGCCAATGGTGGAGAGTTTGGAATCTGACTTGATTGATTGACTTCTATGGCCAGGTGTCTTTTATTCAGGTAAAAGCTGAGATCAGGAGCACTCCTTTAAGATTGTGCTCCTAATCTCAGCTCGTTACCTGAATAAAAGACACCTGGGAGCCAGAAATCTTTCTGATTGATAGGGGGTCAAATACTTATTTCCCTCATTAAAATGCAAATCAATTTAAACATTTTGACATCGTTTTCCTGGATTTTTTGTTGTTATTCTGTCTCCCACTGTTCAAATAAACCCACCATCAAATTATAGACTGATCATTTTCTTGTCAGTGGGCAAACGTACAAAATCAGCAGGAGATCAAACTACTTTCTCGCTGCTTAACCTGAACGCCACTCAGCAAGGAAGAAGCCACCGCCCAAAACAGCCAATAAAAGCCAGAGCAATACGGTTTGCAACTGCATAGGGGACAAAGATCGTATTTTTGGAGAAATGTCCTCTGGTCTGATGAAACAAAAATAGATGTCACGAGTTACAAAAGCCAGAACCCAGAAGCAGACCAGGACAAGGTAAGTTGAAACCTAAGGTGAGTGTTTATTTACAAAGTCAAGAGTGATGCTGAATAATCCAGGAACAGAGTGGGCGGCGTTGATTAGTTGTTGGGGGTGCAGTGGTTGATCCAATCGTGGCTCGGCAGCCGCCACCACCAGGCAGAGGGGTTGGATGAAGGTTCGGGACGAGTGACTGCAGATGGAACAAACGGAGGTAAGTAAACAACAAACCAACAAGGTGCAAAACAACAAAACTAACGCTTGAAGCTCTAAGACTGATACTCTGGTAAACCTACTGTTCATGGCTAACGATCCGGCAGGGGAATGGATGTTAGGCCAGAGCCTAAGAAGGGTGATGATCAGGACTAGGTGTGCAGATTGCTGATGGGATGCAGGTGCGGAAATCAAGAGAGCTCCGGAGCGTTCCAGAACCCTCGGGAAACTGGAGATCACGAGCAGAAAAACTAGTCCACAGACAGGACCCGACTCAGACTGCCGGGATCGTTACAGTACCCCCCTCCGACGAACGCCACCGGGCGGACTCGAGCGCCAGGATGGAGGCGGTGAAGTCACGGATGAGGTCAGCATCTAGGATCTGTCGCCGCGGAATCCAACTCTCTCTTCAGGACCATACCCTCCCAGTCCACGAGATACTGGAAACCCCGGCCCCGCCGTCTGGAATCCATGATGTTCGCACCGTGTAGGCAGGGACCACCCTCGATCATCCGAGGAGGAGGAGGAGAGGCGGAGAGGCAACAGAGGACTGAGAGAAAACAGGCTTGAGGCAGGAGACAAAAGGTGGAGATGGACCCTGAAGTGTCCTCGGGAGTTTGAGTCGAACTGCCAAACCGGATTGATCACTCGCCTTCTCTACCACAAACGGACCAATGAACTTAGTGGTAACAACTCCAGACTCATCAAGGAAGATCCCGTGGGCCAACCAGACCCTATCTCCAGATGGTATCGTGGGAGGCGGGATCCGGCGACGAGTCGGCCTGGAGCCGCATACCGGTCCGAAGACTCTAAGGAGTGCCTTTCTGGCCCGATGCCAGGTCCGGTGGCAACGACGAATATGGGCCTGAACAGAAGGCACTGAGAGCTCCTTCTCGTGAGAAGGGAACAAGGGAGGTTGGTAGCCATACAGGCACTGGAAGGGAGACATCCCAGTGGCAGAGTGTAGGGAGAGTATTGTGGGCATACTCAACCCAAGGCAACTGAGAGCCCAGGAGGTGGGGTTGGAAGAGGCCAGGCAAAGCGTAGCGTGGATTCCATCTTCTGGTTGGCTCTCTCCGTCCTGACCATTAGATTGGGGGTGAAAACCAGATGTGAGACTGACTGTAGCTCCAATGGCCAAACAGAAGGACTTCCAGACAGCAGAGGTAAACTGAGGGCCACGGTCGAAACTTGATATCACTGGGCAAACCGTGGACCCTGAAAACCTCCCTAACCAGGATCTCGGACGTCTCCGAGGCAGAGGGGGAAGCTTGGCAATTTGGCACAAAGTGGGCGAACTTCGGCTGAATCTGTCCACGATAGTCAGAACGACGTGTTCCTCAGAAGCGGGCAACCCAGTGACAAAGTCCAGGGCCAGATGCGACCATGGTGGCCGGGGAATAGGAAGGGGGTGAAGTAGTCCAGAGCTGGCCCGATTGGTACTCTTATTCTGCGCACACACTGGACAGGCAGCAACATAACCCCCAGTATCCCGGCCACGGCAGCCACCAAAACCGTCCTGCAAGAAAAACGCATCGTCGGAGCCACGCCAGGGCGACAAGCTATCTTGCTGGCGTGGGACCATTTGAGGACCGCGGTGACCACCCGACTCAGGCTACAAACAACCGACCGGGTGGACCGTTACCGAACCGGGCTGGTCGGAAGGCCGCCATCACCTCCTCCTCAATCTTCCACCTAACAGCTCCCACGACGCAGTTCCGGGGGAGAATTGTCTCGGTCTTGGACCCACTCTCCTCCGTCTTGGAGAACATCCGAGACAAGGCGTCCGCCTTGCCGTTCTTAGATCCAGGTCGGAACGTCAGGGAAAAAAATTGAATCGTCCGAAAAACAAGAACCTGGCCTGACGGAAGTTGAGACGCGTCTAACCGATTGCACGTAAGCAAGATTCTTGTGGTCAGTCCAGACAAAAACGGTTGCTCCGCCCCCTCCAACCAGTGGCGCCACTCCTCAAGGCAAGTTTCACCGCGACAGAAGCTCCCGGTTACCCACATCGTAATTCCTCTCCGCAGGCGACGACGAGTAGTAGGCGCAGGGATGGAGTTTACTGTCCGTGGAGCATCGCTGCGACAGGATGAGCGCCAACTCCCACATCAGAGCAGCGGTCCACTTCAACGACGAACTGACGGGCCGTGTCCGGTTGAGAGAGAATCGGTGCGTTGGTGAATCGCTCTTCAAATCCAGAAACGCCTCGATCCGCCTCCGGATTCCACTTGGAAGCTCCTGATACTGGAAGTCAAGGCAGTTAACGGAGCGGCCACACGTTCTGTAATCCCGGATGAATCTGCGGTAGAAATTAAACCCAAAAAAATCTCTGGAGCTGGCAATCTCGTACCGGCTGGGCCCATTCCAGAACCGCTCTAACCTTCTCCTGGTCCATCCTAATCTCTCCCCCTGGAGATGATGTACCCGAGAAAGGATGTCGCGGTGGGCGTGAAACTCGCACTTCTCGTCACGAACAGGGCGATTCTCCAACACGCTGCAGAACCACTGCCGACATGCTGGACGTGGTCGGAAGGTTCCTTCGAGAAGATCAGAATGTCATCCAGATAAACAAACACAAAAGAGACCCGGATCATATCTCTCAGGACGTCGTTCACCATACTCTGGAATACCGCTGGAGCATTGGTCAGTCCAAACGGCATCACCTGATACTCGAAGTGACCCACTCGGTGTATGAAACCCGTCAACCACTCGTCTCCTCTCTGATCCGGACTATGTGATACGCATTGCGTAGGTCTAGCTTGGTGAACACCGTAGCACCCTGTAAGGAGTCGAAGGCAGAACTCATCAAGGGCAGGGGATACTTGTTCTTGACCGTGATGTCATTCAACCCCCGATAATCAATACACGGTCGAAGAGAGCCATCCTTCTTACCCACAAAGAAGAATCCTGCCCCAGGGGGTGATGACGAGGGACGAACGAGACCAGCAGCTAAGGACTCCTTGATGTAGGTCTCCAAAGCCTCACGTTCAGGGCGGGAGATACGTAGTGCCAACCTTCCTTGGGGTAGACAGCTCCAGGGAACAGGTTGATGGCACAATCATATGTGGTCGGTGGGGGAGGGGAGGACAGAGCCCTTCTGCTTACTGAACACTTCCCCAAATCGTGAATGTCTCGGGAACCAGGGACAAATCTGGGGGTTTAGCCTCAATCACCTGACTGGGAACCCAAATGGGGACAGGCAGTCTTGAGACAGTTAGCATGACAATCAAGGCTCCAACCGTTACCTTGCCCGTCACCCAATCGAAGCGATGGGGATTGTGTTCCTTCAGCCAGGGGTATCCAAGGACCAGAGGAACATGGGAAGACGGCAGAATGAAGAAATGAAATCATCCCGAATGATTCCCGACAACAGCATCTTAACCGGTTCAGTCCTCATCGTGATCGGTGCCAGACTAGTGCCGTTCAGAGTGGTCGCTTAATGGCTTCCGCAATTGCTCCTTGGAAAGCCCCAGCTGTTCCACCAACTCGGCATCAAGAAAGCTTCCATCGGGCACCTTTGAATCGATAAGAGCGTTAATCGCTAAGCTCTGATTCCTGTTCGCAAGGGTAGCCGGAAACGGGTCTGACAGGGAGGTATTGAGAGGTCGAACCGGCTCGCTAAAAGTCCTCCCAACTTTAGCGAGCCGCGCAGTTCGACGACCGCCGGGAACAGGTGGCGAGGTAATGTCCCCAATCCACCAACAGTAGAGGCAACAGTTAGTCGTCCTGAGTTGGCGTTCCTCCTTGGTTAACCCGTGTCGCCCTACTTGCATTGGTTCCGAATCGGAGACAGGACCTCTCCACTAATCCTGTGTGGTGGATGATGATCGCTTATTCTGTCCAATCCCCGACCCGACTGGAACCTGATCGATTGGACGGACCCCATGGCCTTCTCCTCCTTACGCTCTCGGACTCGATTATCCACCCGAATAGACAAGGCTACCGAAGCTGTCCAGGTCACTAGGCTCCGGATAGGGAGATCAACTCATCCTTGAGCTGCTCCGACAGACCCTGGTAAAAGGCCGCTTGCAGAGACTCCTCATTCCACCCACTCTCCACAGCCAACGTCTTGAACTCGATCACGAAGTCGGCCACGCTCTGAGTTCCTTGGTGAAGAAAACAGGCGCTTAGGCTGCGTCCCTCCCTCGGACGGAATGGTCGAAAAGCTTCCTCATCTCGGCCGTGAACCCCTGGTGGCGAAGCCAGCAGGGGTCTTGTCGTTCCCAACGGCTGAAGCCCACTCCAGCGCCGACCACGCAGCAACTCCAATCACAAAGGCTATCCTAGCCTTGTCTGTGGTGCAAGAGTAGGGCTGTAAGATCGAACACCAACCCACACTGCATAAGGAAAGAACGGCATCTTCCCAGCTCCCCTCATATTTATCCGGCGTCGGGTGAACCGGGCTCACGGAAGGACACCGCTCCAGACGCGGCAGGCGAGATGGGTGAAACCGTAGTGGATCCTCTACCGGAAACTTGCGCTGGTTCTGGACCTCCGTCAGACCCGGTGAAAGGTTCCGAACTTCCAACGTCGATCTCCTGTAGCTCCGTGCTATGATGGCCCAACATCTTCTCCTGATGGGTAATGGCATGGCGAACAGAGTCCAGGTCCGCTGGGTTCATTACTGGCCGGATCGTTCTGTCACGAAGTTACAAAGCCAGAACCCAGAAGCAGACCAGGACAAGGTAAGTTGAAAACGAAGGTGAGTGTTTATTTACAAAGTCAAGAGTGATGCTGAATAATCCAGGGAACAGAGCGGGCGGCGTTGATTAGTTGTTGGGGGGTGCAGTGGTTGATCCAATCATGGCTCCGCAGCCGCCCGACCACCAGGCAGAGGTTGGATGAAGGTTCCGGACGAGTGACTGCAGATGGAACAAAACGGAGGTAAGTAAAACAACAAACCAACAAGGTGCAAAACAACAAAACTAACGCTAGAAGCTCTAAGACTGATACTCTGGTAAACCTACTGTTCATGGCTACCGATCCGCGCAGGGGAATGGATGTTAGGCCAGAGCCTAAGAAGGGTGATGATCAGGACCAGGTGTGCAGATTGCTGATGGGATGCAGGTGCGGAAATCAAGAGAGCTCCCCGGAGCGTTCCAGAACCCTCGGGAAACTGGAGATCACGAGCAGAAAAACTAGTCCACAGACAGGACCCGACTCAGACTGCCGGGATCGTTACAATAGAACTGTTTGGCCATAATGACCATCGTTATGTTTGGAGGAAAAGGGGGGACTTGCAAGCCGAAGAACACCATCCCATCCATGAAGCATGGGGGTGGCAGCATCATGCTGTGGGGGTGATTTGCTGCAGGAGGGACTGGTGCACTTCACAAAATAGTTGGCATTATGAGGAAGGAAAATTATGTCGATGTATTGAAGCAACATCTCAAGACATCAGTCAGGAAGTTAAAGCTTGGTCGCAAATGGGTTTTCCAAATGGACAATGACCCCAAGCATACTTCCAAAGTTGTGGCAAAATGGCTTAAGGACAACAAAGTCAAGATATTGGAGTGGCCATCACAAAGCCCTGACCACAATCCTATATAAAATGTGTGGGCAGAACTGAAAGCGTATGCAGCAAGGAGGCCTACAAACCCTGACTCATTACAAGCTCTGTCAGGAGGAATGGGCCAAAATTCACCCAACTTATTGTGGGAAGCTTGTGGAAGGCTACCCGAAACATTTGACCCAAGTTTAACAATTTTAAAGGCAATACTACCAAATACTAATTGAGTGTATATAAACTTCTGACCCACTGGGAATGTGATGAAATAAATAAAAGCTGAAATCATTCACTCAACTATTATTCTGACATTTCACATTCTTAAAATAAAGTGGTGATCCTAACTGACCTAAGACAGGGAATGTTTACTAGGATTAAATGTCAGGAATTGTGAAAAACTGAGTTTAAATGTATTTGGCTAAGGTGTATGTAAACTTCCAACTTCAACTGTATATACAGTGAGGGGAAAAAAGTATTTGATCCCCTGCTGATTTTGTACGTTTGCCCACTGACAAAGAAATGATCAGTCTATCATTTTAATGGTAGGTTTATTTGAACAGTGAGAGACAGAATAACAACAAAAAAATCCAGAAAAACATGGCAAAAATTTATAAATTGATTTGCATTTTAATGAGGGAAATAAGTATTTTGGACCTCTCAATCAGAAAGATTTCTGGCTCCCAGGTGTTTTTATACAGGACATAACCGAGCTGAGATTAGGAGCACACTCTTAAAGGAGTGCTCCTGATCTCAGCTTGTTACCTGTATAAAAGACACCTACATAGAAGCAATCAATCAATCAGATTCCAAACTCTCCACCATGTGGCCAAGACCAAAGAGCTCTCCAAGGATGTCAGGGACAAGACTGTAGACCCACACAAGGCTGGAATGGGCTACAAGACCATCGCCAAGCAGCTTGGTGAGAAGGTGACAACAGTTGGTGCGATTATTCGCAAAATGGAAGAAACACAAAATACCTGTCAATCTCACCCGGCCTGGGGCTCCATGCAAGATCTCACCTCGTGGAGTTGCAATGATCATGAGAACGGGTGAGGAATCAGCCCAGAACTACACGGGAGGATCTCTTGTCAATGATCTCAAGAAAGCTGGGACCATAGTCACCAAGAAAACAATGTGGTAACACTACGCTGTGAAGGACTGAAATCCCTTGCAGCTTCCAGTAAGGTCCCCCTGTCAAGAAAGCACATATAAGCATGCCCGTATGAAGTTTGCCAATGAACATCTGAATGATTCAGAGGAGAACTGGGTGCAAAGTGTTGTGGTCAGATGAGACCAAAATAGAGCTCTTTGGCATCAACTCAACTCGTCGTGTTTGGAGGAGGGAGGAATGCTGCCTAGACCTCAAGAACATCCCCACCATCAAACATGGAGGTGGAAACATTATGCTTTGGGGGTGTTTTTCTGCTAAGGGGACAGGACAACCACCGCCTCAAAGGGACGATGGACGGGGCCATGTACGGTTAAATCTTGGGGTGAGAACCTCCTTCCCCTCAGGAGGGCATTGAAAATGGGTCGTGGATGGGTATTTCAGCTATAACAATGACTCAAAACACATGGCACAAGGCAATGAAAAGGAGTGGCTCAAGAAGAAGCACACATTAAGGTCCTGGAGTGGCCTAGCCAGTCTCCAGACCTAATCCCATAGAAAATCTGTGGAGGGGAGGGCTGAAGGTTCGAGTTGCCAAACGTCAGCCTCGAAACCTTAAGCAACCCCGGGAGAAGATCTGCAAAGAGGAGTGGGACAAAATCCCTCCTGGAGATGTGTGCAAACCTGGTGGCCAACTACAAGAAACGTCTGACCTCTGACTTGATTGCCAACAATGGTTTTGCCACCAAGTACTAAGTCATGTTTTGCAGAGCAAATCACTTATTCGCTCATTAAAATGCAAATAAATTTATAACATTTTTGACATGCGTTTTTCTGGATTTTTTTGTTGTTATTCTGTCTCTCACTGTTCAAATACACCTACCATTAAACTATAGACGGATCATTTCTTTGTCAGTGGGCAAACGTACAAAATCAGCAGGGGATCAAATACTTTTTTCCCTCTCACTGTATAAGCTGTTCTGAAAGGCCCCAGAGTCTGCAACTCCACTAAGCAAGGGGCACCAGGCAAGCGGCACCACTGAAGACCAAGGGAGCCTCCAAACAGGTCAGTGACAAAGTTGTGGAGAAGTACAGATCAGGGTTGGGTTATAAAAAACATATCCGAAACTTTTGAACATCCCACGGAGTACCAATACATCCATTATAAAAAATTGAAAGAATATGGCACCACTACAAACCTCCAAGAGAGGGCCGCCCCATCAAAACTCACGGACCAGGCAAGGAGGGCATTAATCAGAGAGGCAACAAGTGACAACAAAGATAACTTCCCTGAAGGAGCTGCAAAGCTCCACAGCCGAGACCGCAGTATCTGTCCACAAAACCACTTTAATCTGCTACACTGCACAGAGCTGGGCTTTACGGAAGAGTGGCCAGAAAAAGCCATTGTTTAACAGAAAATAAGCAAACACGTTTGGTGTTGGCCAAAAAGCATATGGGAGACTCCCAAACATATGGAAGAAGGTACTCTGGTCAGATGAGACTAAAATTGAGCTTTTGCCATCAAGGAAAATGCTATGTGCTGGCGGAAACCTTAATACCTCTCATCACCCCGAGAACACCATTCACCCCGAGAACAACATTGTGGTGGCAGTCGTAGCTGTGGGGATGTTTTTTCATCGACAGGGACTGGGAAACTGGTCCGAATTGGAAGGAAGTGATGGATGGCACTAAATACAGGGAAATTCTTGAGGGAAACCTGTTTCAGTCTTCCAGAGATTTGAGACTGGGACGGAGGTTCACCTTCCAGCAGGACAATTACCCTAAGCATACTGATAAAGCAAC
>NW_025539965.1:0-10604 GCF_020615455.1 Coregonus clupeaformis | reverse complement strand
GAGTTAGGCGGTTGAATAGTGCTAATAGGGTTTATGAGTTAGGGAAAGGGTTAGAAGCCAAAAGGGCTAGGGCTAGAGCTAGGGATGGGTTAAAGGCGCGGAGTTAAGGTTACGAGTTAGGCCGGGGCTAGCTAAAAGGGTTAAGGCTAGAGCTAGGAAGGCTTGTTCAAAAGGCTACTTATTAGAGATAGGGAGAAGGGTTAGGCTATAATTAGTGGCTGGTTAATAAAAAGAGTTAAGGCTAGAGATAGGGACAATAGCTAAAAGGGTTGGCTGCCAGAGTTAGGGAAGCCGGTTAATGAAAGCGTCAAGGAGTTAGGAAAGGGTCAGCTGTGATGGGCCAGGTTGTAATTAGGGAAGCCGGCTAGTCAAAAGGGTTGTCAGAGTTGTGGCTGCCAGCTAAAAGGGTTAAGGTTGAGTTAGGCTGGGTTAATAAAAGGCTAGGCCAGGACAGGGGAAATGGCCACATGGATAATAATTAGAGTTAGGAAGGGTTGTGTGGTAATATTAGATTTAGGGGAAGGTTAGCCAAAGGGTTGCATAGTAATGGTTAGACTAAAAGTGTTAGGGTTAGAGTTATAGGTTATTAGCTAAAAGGGTTAAGGTTAGAGTTAGGGGAAGAATAAAAGTATTAAATAGAGTTAGGGAAGGGTTAAATAAAAAGGGTTAAGGTTAGAGTTAGGAATGGGTTAGCCAAAAGGGTTACGGTTAGAGTTAGACATATTAAAATAGAGTTAGGAAAGGGTTGAAGCTAAAAGAGGCTAAGGTTAGAGTTAGGGCTGCTTGGGGCTGCGCTATTACATGTTAGACAGGGAAGTGGTTAACTAAAAGGGTTAGGCCAGAGTTAGGGAAAGGGCAGCTAAAAGGGTTGATACAGATAGGGGAAAAGGTTTAGCTAAAAGGGACATATTAGAGATAGGAAGGGTTAGCTAAAAGGGTTGATAGATAGTGGAATAGTTAGCTAAAATATTAGGTTAGAGTTAGAAGGTTTATAAAGGTTACAATAGAGTTAGGAAGGGTTATTAAAAGGGTTTAGGATTTAGGGGAAGGGTTAAATAGAAAGGGTTAGCGCTAGATAGGCTGGCTAGCTAAAAGTGTTAGGCTTAGAGTTAGGGCGGCTAGTTGAAAATATTAGGGTTGAGTTAGGAAGGCCAAAAGGTTAAGGTTAGAGTTAGGAAGGTTAGCCAAAAGGGTTAGGTTAGAGTTATTAGGGAAGGCTAAATAAAAGGGTTAAGGTTAGAGTTAGGGCTGGGTTAGCTAAAAGTAAATAGGGCTAGGAGTTAGGGAATGGGTTAGCTCAAAGGGTTAAGGTTAATTAGGAAGCAAGAACTAAAAGGTTAAGGTTAGAGTTAGGGAAGGTTAGCTAAAAGGGTTACAGTTAGATTTAGGGAAGGTTTAATAAAAGGGCTGATAATAGAGTTAGGTCGGGGTTGGGGCTGCAAGGGTTAGGGGCTAGAGTTAGGAAGGGTTAGCTTACAGGTTTAGGGTTAGAAATAGTGGATGTTACTAAAATATTAAGCTAGAGTTAGGGAAAGAAATAGCCAAAAGGTTATTATTAGGACAGGGCTGGTTAGCTCAAAGGGTTATATAGGAGTTAGGAAGGTTAACTGCAAGGCTAAGGCCAGAGTTAGGGAAGGCTTAGCCAGTGCACAATATTAGAGTTAGGGGAAGGGTTAAATGTGGTGCTGTTAAGGTTAGAGTTAGGGAAGTGTTGAGCTTAAAAGGTTGATTTAGGAAGGGTTAGCTGGGGAATTGGGTTAAGGTTAGAGCTAGGGGAAGGGCTAGCCAAAGGTTGGGATAAGCCAGGAGCTAGGAAGGGTTGAGGGCTAAAAAGGGTTAGGCCTAGAGTTAGGGGAAGGGCTTAGCTAAAATAGGCTAGGAGTTAGGGAAGGCCAGCTTGCATGTTCAGGCTTGTATTAGGGAATGGGTTAAATAAAAGGTTACACAGAGTTGTAGCTGGAATATTGAAAGGGTTAAGGTTAGAGTTAGGAAGGGTTGGGGCCAAAGGGTTACGGTTAGAGTTAGGAGAAGGGTTAGGTTTGAGTTAGGAAAGGGTTAGCTAAAAGGGTTAAGGTTAGAGTTAGGGGAAGGGTTAGCTAAAAGGTGTGATGTCACGAGAGGCTGTGTCCTGAGGGACGTTACATCCCCAGAGATGGCTGCAAAACCCAGACAGCTATGACTCCATCTGAGCTGGTATGGTCGGGAACTCACCCTCTATGGCCAATCTTCCCACGCCCAGCTGAAACAGATCAGAGCTGATGAGCTGGAGGTTTTTTGAAGGGGAAGAGACACACTGAGAGTGAGTGTGTGGGTTGTGAAGTAACACAGTCTCCAAGCTGGGCGCTCTGGAGGACAAGAGGTTGCACGTCCACTTCCATGAGGAATATATGATTTGGAGATACTTACCTTTGGGAAATACTCACCTTTGATATATGCACCTGTGGAAATACGTAGGACATTTGGAAGGACGTTTGCTGGGTTGGCCACTTCATTGCAATGTGGAATACAGTAAGACTGGGGAAAATATTGAGCGAAGGGAGAGTTATGATTTTGGATGAGAAGAGACATCCCTGAACTGTTAACCCTTAAAGAGCCACCAGAGAACAGAATTTGTACATACTTCTGTTAGTTTCCAAAGACCTTTAATAAAATCCTGTTTTGGCTGGAACCTGGTCTCTCGCACTACTTGAGCAATCCCCGCTGGAAATGCCTGTGTAGCCTCTCAGTGACATCACAGAGTGGTGGAGAATACGGGCACGCTCAAGCCATAATAGTGCATGTCAGAGGAGGACAAATCAAGGTCTGATCAATTCAGTTTTCCAAGGTTGGCCGAGTCTCTACTGACTGAAATGGAGGACATATTGAGCCTTGTTGCTGGCCAGCAAGCCCAGATGCAAGTAACGGGCCTTTTGGAGGGAGCAAAGAAAGCCAACCTTCTTGGAAGGCAGAGGGAATTGCAGTTGCAGAGACAGGAGGGCTGTCCAAAATACCTATCAAATAAAAGGCAAGTGACTTTATATCTAAGATGGAGCTACCAAGACATTGAGGCATACCTGTATTTACTTGAGGCCACGGCCACTAGGGAAGCCTGGCCCAAGCAACAGTGGGTTGGTCTGTTATCTCCTTCTAACCGGGAATCGGCTGAATGCTGTCCCGGGACTTCAAATTCTGACCAGGCTACTGACTATGATGCCCTCTGAAGTCTGAGATCCTCAGCAGATATGGGACTCACAAAGTTTGGCATGGCCTCAGCCACAGCTGGACCTTCCAACCAGACCAACCTCCCCCACAGATGCATGAACTTGTCCCAATCAAGAAGAATGGCTGGATCCGCAGAGGAATACAGCAGCTTATGCAGGAGGTCACTGGAAAACGTTACCTACGCTCTCTGCCTTATGAGGCAAAACGGTTCATCAGTCAACAGGCCTTGACCACGGCTGATCTGACCTGAAGCTGTGAAAAGTACCAGGCCACAGCGATGCTGAATGCTTCCGAAAAGACCCCAGGAGTGCGGCCCCACCACAAATGGGAAGAACCCTCATCTGGGGAAGGACCCTGTCTCGAACCCAGCCACGTCAGGACCTATCCCGCCCAGGGGGAGCCAGAAAACCAGGCTGGCCCAAGAAGAGTACACCAGGAGGGGGAAACTCGACAGTGTTACCGGTGTGGGGAGATGGGGTACATCCTGGCAGTGGGAAACCAGCCGATGAACCTATGCCTACCAAGTGAGTCCTCCAGTCAGCACCCACACCGTGTTGCCCGCCTGGGAGTCGAGGCCCAGATCGACCCCCACCTGCCTGCAACTGTGAATCGATGAGGCCTTACTGGATTCTGGCAGCCGGCCACCCTGGTGCATAAGGACGGTGGCCCAACGTGTCTGACCCCCGGGGAAAGTCCTCCCAGCTTCCTGTGTCCATGGGGACACCAGGAGAAGGCCCCATTACTGAACTTACAATGACCAGCACACGGGAACCATACACACGACGGGCGGGTGGTTGATCTCTCCTGCCCCTGTCCTAATTGGAACGAGACTGCCTGTACCCACTTCTGGAGAGAGCCTGAAGAGGATAACCCGAGTACCTCGGGAAACGGCAGAGAGGCAAGACTCATCCTGGGAAGGCCCTGCAATCCTCCCACATCACCCGCCTGGCTCTGATAGGAATGGCAGGTGCCCAGACCGACACAGAGACGGAGCTACAGAATCTGGACAAAGAACTGTCTAATCTGAAGGGGACCGCTGGGAGGTATCGCTTGTTAAAGCAACAGTTAGACATGAGCTACAGAAGAGTTAGATATCCTCCAGGCTAAAACCCCAAACAGAGCTCCTTCCCATAAGCAACAGGAGGAGCTGGAGAGGCTGCAGGGACCATCGAGGAGGAGGGAGACCCTGTGCAGCAGGCATGGAGTCCCAGATGAAGGCAGAGGAGAAGTACAAGGGGTTGGAGAACAAGATGGAAGAATGCGAAGGCAGAGAGAGGTGAGAAGGAACTGAAAAGCTGCTCAACAGAAGCTAAACTCTGCTAAACCAAGGCTGATGAATGCTCAGTAAGAAACTCAAGGAGACAACAGGAGGCTGAGTCCTGGTCCCAGAGGTGGAGGAGTTGAAGAGAGGCAGTCTCAAGGGGAAGCACCACGGCACGGCGGACGCCTCCCGGCGTGGATGCCTTTCGCTACTTTACCACGCAGGACGTCGGTCCCGGGTGGGAGGGGGATGTGTGATGTCACGGAGGCTGTGTCCTGAGGACGTTACATCCCCTGAGATGGCCAAACCCAGAGCCAGGCCCATCTACAAAGGGCCCTGGAACCCACCCCTCTATGGCCACAATCTTCCACGCAGCTGAAACAGATCAGAGCCATTGAGCTGGATGTTTTGAAGGGAAGAGACACACTGAGAGTGAGTGTGTGGGCCTGTGGCGAACACAGTCTCCAAGCTAGCGCCTGAAGTACAAGGAGAAGGTAAACACTTCCAAGGAGGAACATACATCTCACACCACCCTTCAGAAACGATTCCTGTGGAACACGCAGGACATTTGGAAGATCGTTGGGTTGGGTTGGCTACTAGTCAACGCGGAATACAGTAAGACTGGGGAAAAGTTATTTGAGCGAAGGAGAGTTATGATTGGATGTGGAAGAGACATCCTGAACTGTTAACCCTTAAAGAAAGCCGCTTAGAGAACAGAATTGTGTTATACTTTCGCTAGTTTCCCAAGACCTTTAATAAAATCCTTGTTTTGGCTGAACCTGGTCTCCTTTGCACTACTGGAGCAATCCCGCTGAAAGCTGTGTAGCTCTCAGACATCACAAAGATTAAGGCTAGAGTTAGGGGAGGGTTAGCTGGGAAGGGTAATAGGTTAGAGTTAGGAAGTATATTGCTAAGGGTTATGCTAGGTTAGGGGCTGGGTTATTGCAGTATGTTAAGAGTTAGGAAGGTAGCTACAATAGGGCTAGGGTTAGCTAGTGGAGGTTGGCTGTGTATATTAAGGCTAGGAGTTAGGGGAAGGGTTAGCTAAAGTGTGTGTTAGGGGCTAGGAGTTAGGGAAGGCTAATGAAAAGTAATAGCTAGGAGTTATGTGAAGGCTAGCATGTATATTGCCAGACTTAGTGGAAGGCTAGCCAGAGGCTGACATGCTAGAGTTAGGGCAGGGTTAGCTGCAGTAGGACAGAGCTGAACCAGGGGCTACTATCAAAAGGGTTACACGTAGAGTTAGGGAAGGCTATTGAAGGGTTAGCAGGGCTAGGAGTTGGGAAGGCTGTGATGAAAGGGTTACAGTCAGATAGGGGGAAGGGCTACCAAAAGGAGCCGACGGTTAGAGTAGGAGAATGGCTAGCCTAGAGCCAGGAAGCACAAGCCAAACACATAAGCTAGGAGTCAGGGCTGGTTTTAACTAAAAGGTTAGGCCAGAGCAAGGCCACCGCACAACGCGGGTGCCACTGTATGGTAAGGTTGAAGGAAGGGCTAGCTCGGCACATGGCTCAGGCCACCAACTAAAGGGTTAGGCTAGAGCTAGGGCTATGGTTGCTAAAGGTGGTTATTAGAGAGTTAGGAATGGTATTAGCTGCAAGGTTAGATTTAGGAAGGTTTAAAGCGGTCGGTATACAGAGCTAGGGGAAGCGCTTAGGCTAAAAGTGTTAGGCTAGGAGTTAGGGGAATATGGGCGCAATAGGCTAGAGTTAGGAAGAGTATGAGTCTAAAAGGGCTACTCCTAGAGCCAGGGAATGGCTAGCTGTAAAATAGGTTAGGCGGGGAATGGCTACAGCGCCACTAAGCCTAGAGCCAGGCATACTAAAAGGGTCACGGCTATAGAGCCAGAGACACTATCTAAAGGGCCAGAGCTGGGGTGGCTGGGTTCCAAAACAGTACATTGTTAGGACGGGCTAGCCAAAAGGGCAGAGCAGCCGGCAGCAAACTAGGCCCAGAGCCAGGAGGTAGCCAAATGCGCGGGCTACACGTTAGAGCTAGGGATAAAGCTCAAACTGGAATACAGTTACAGAGTAGGGAAGCTACTAACTAAAAGCTTATGGTAGGGGATGAAGAAAAAAAGCCAAAGCCCAGATTAGGGAAGGAGTGCGGGCTAGAGCAGGGCAACAGCGGTAGGCCTAGGAGCTAGGGAAGTGACCAAAGGGCCAAGGCCAGACAGTTAGGAAGAATGGCAGCTCAGGAATACGGCTAGGAGCTAGGGCCAAAAACCACAGGGTAGGGCTCTTGGGTGGGCTGGCCATCGTATTGACAGGCGGGAGCCGCGCCGCTGCAGATAGGGACGGCCAGCCCAACGGCAGGCTAGACTTAGGGGTACGCCACAGCGCTTGAGGCCGCAGGCCACACGCCAGGCTAGGTTAGACTAGAGGTAATGCGCACAGGCCAGAGCAGGGAATGGCAAGTTGAAGCTACACAGAGTTTAGGAAGAATTTTGCTACTAAAGGCTAGGACTTAGGGGAAGGATAGCTAATTAGGGTTAAGGCTGAGGAGTTAGGGAAGGTAGTAATAAGTGTTAGGCGTTAGAGCTAGGGGGAAGGATAAAAGGGTTAGGCTTAGAGTTAGGGAAGGGTTAGCTAAAAGGGTTAAGGTTAGGGTTAGGAAGAGAATATTATGGCTAGGGCTACTAGGGTTGGTGGAGGTATAGGGTTAAGCGAGTTATAGGGGGAAAGGTCACTAAAAGGATAAAATAGAGCGTAGAGGAGAAGGGCTAGGTTAGAGTTAGGGCGCCTAGCTAAAAGAGTTAAGGCTTAGAGCTAGGGAAGCGCCGTCACTGCAATTGGTTATGGTTAGATTAGGAGGCGTAGTCTGGGCTATAGAGGGGAATGGCTACGCGCGGCCCACAAGCCAGAGCCAGGGCCGAAGGCAAGCCAGCCGTACATGGCTAAGGCCAGACAGGGGCCAGAGTAGGCCACCCGCCGCGGTGCCAGACCGTGCCGAGGGCAAAACCGCCAAGCCCAGAGCCAGGGCTGCTAGCCGAAAGGCCAAGGGCCAGGAGCCGAGGTGGTACTAGCAGGGCCAGGCCAGAGCAAACAGGGAATAAAAGGGTTATCCAAGGCCAGAGTTAGGAATCACAAAAGGTTTACAATTAGAGCTAGGGCCACCTTGGTTATTATAGAGCTAGGGGAAGGGTTAGCTAAAAGCACAGGTTAAGGCTAGGAGCTAGGGGAAGGGCTAGCTAAAAGGTTAAGGTGTAGTGTATGGCCTGAATAAGGGCTAAGGCTAGTGTTAGTAATGTTACTGCGCGCTGACGATAGTAGGGAAAGGCAGCCAATACAAAGAGCCAGGGCCAGGTGAAGTGCGCGGCTAGGCTTTAGTGGAGTTGGCTGAATAATAAAATTTATTAAGGCTTGCAGGGAAAGGTTACAAGATAGATAGGAAACAACAGCTGACAAGCCCAGATAAATGGGCCAGCACAATATGTAAAGACAGGCAACGGAGCCAAAAGGCGCTAGGGCCAGACAGGGCGGCGGCAATAAGATAGTAAATCCAGCCGAAGGCAGGACAGGGAGCCGCAACACTAGGCCGAAACAGAGTAACGGGCCAGTTATGCTAAAAGGCTTCCAATGCCAGAGCTAGAGGGAAGGGTAGCTAAAAGTGGTTACGGTTAGAGATAGGAGAAGGTTAGGTGAGTTAGGGAAGGGCTAGCTACAAGAGTTAAGGTTAGAGTTAGGGGAAGTTAGCAAGAAGGAGTTAAGGTTAGAGAGTTAGGGGAAGGGTTAGCTAAAAGGTGTGATGTCTCGAGAGGCTGTCAGGGTCCTGGAGGTACGTTATATCCCCTGAGTATGTGCTGCAAACCCAGACAGCTATGACTCCTTATCTGCTGGTATGGTCGGGAACCCACCCCCCATGGCCAATCACTCCCACGCAGCTGAAACAGACTTAGAGCTGATGAGCTGGAGGTTTTAAGGAAGAGACACACTGAGAGTGAGTGTGTGGGGTTGTGAAGTAACACAGTCTCAAGCTGGGCAGCTCTGGAGGACAAGAGTGCTGCACGTCCACTTCCATGAGGAATATATGGATTTGGGAGATATCTTACCTTGGGAAATAACCTTTGATATATGCACTGTGGGAAATACGGGCAGGACATTTGGAAGGACGTTTTGCTGGGTTGGCCACTAGCTGCAACGCGGAATACAGCAAGACTGGGGTAAGTTATTGAGCTGAGGGAGAGTTAAGGATTTTGGATGTGGAAGAGACATTCCTGAACCTAACCCTGAAAGAGCCACCAGAGAACAGAATTGTGTTATACTTTCAAGCTATTTCCCCAAGACCTTTTAATAAAATCCTTGTTTTGGTTGGAACCTGGTCTCCTTGCACTACTTGGAGCAATCCCCGCTGGGAAAGCCGGTGTAGCCTCTCGGGACATCACAGATGGTGGAGAATACGGGCACGCCCAAGCTCAAGCTAATAGTGCATGTCAGGAGGAGGATACCGGATGGGTTTGACTCACCCAGTTTTCCAAGTTGGCCGCAGGCTCCCCGCCGACTGAAATGGAGAGACATATTGAAAGCCCTTGTTGCTGGCCAGAGCCCAGAGATGCAAAGCAAACGTGGCTCTCTTGGAGGAGCAAAAGAAAGCCAACCTTCTGAAGGCTACAGAGGAAATTGCAGTTGCAGAGACAGAGGGTTATCCAAAATACCCTGCCAAACAAAGGCAAGTGACTTTATATCTAAAAGATGGGGCCACCAACATTGACACCGAGAGCATTTGAGGACCACGGCACACTGGGAGGCGGCCCGAGCAACAGTGGGTTGGTCTGTTAGCCCTTCTAACCGGGGAATCGCTGAATGCTGTCCGGGACCTGGGGCCCTGACCAGGTTACTGACACTAAGATGCCCCTGAAGCCTGAGATCCTCAGCAGATATGGACTCACGGAAAGTTTGGTATGGCCCAGCTTCCACAGCTGGACCTTCCAAATCCGCACCAACCTCCCCGGGCCGCAGATGCATGAACTTGTCCGAATCGCAAGCGAAATGGCTGGATCCGCAGAGGAATACAGCAGCGAAGCGTATGGTGGGAGGCCGCTGTGGTGGATCCTGTTACCTACGCCAGTCCTGCCTTATGAGGCAAAACGGTTCATCAGTCAACAGGCCTTGACCACGGCCGATCTGACCGCGGAAGCTGTGAAAAGCACCAGGCCACAGCGGAGATGCTGAATGCGCCCTAAAAGACTCCCAGGAGTGCGGCCCCACCTACAAATGGGAAGAACCCGTCCAAAGGACCCCAGCAGTCCCGAACCCACCACACGCCAGATCTCTCATCCCTGCCCAGGGGGAGCCAGGAAACCAGGCGGGTCCAAGAAGAAAGTACACCAGGAGGGGGAAACTCGACAGTGTTACCAAAAATGGGGAGATGGGACATATCCCCTGGCAGTGTGGGAAACCAGCCGAGAACCCATGCCTACTGCGGAGTCTCCTCCAGCTCAGCACCCACACACTCCGTGTTGCCTCGCTCTTGGGAGTCGTGAGATGGCGGCCCAGATCGACCCCCACCTGCCCGGCAACTGTGAATCACCAGCGATGTGGAGGCCTTACTGGACTCTGGTGGTAGCCACCCTGAGTGTGCTGGATGCATTTTGGGCCCAACTGGACCCCGGGGAAAGTCCTCCCAGTTTCCTGTGTCCATGGGGACACCAGAGAATACCCCATTACTGAACTTACAATGACCAGCACACGGGGAACCATACACACGACGGCGGGGGTGGCTGATTCCCTCCCCGTCCCCTGTCCTAATTGGACGACTGCCCAGCCTTACCCACTCTGGAGAGGTCCCAGGAGAGGATAACCCGAAAGTACCTCGGAAACGGAGAGTGCAAGACTCATCCTGGGAAGGCTCGGTGCAAGGACTACTCACTCCCGCCCGGCTTAGGGATGGCAGGTGCCCAGACCGACACAGAGACGAAGCTACAGAATCTGGACAAAGAACTGTCTGGTCTGGAAGGGACCGCTGAGAGGCATCGCTTGTTAAAGCAACAGTTAGGAAGAAGACAGAAGAGTTAGATATCCTCCAGGCTAAACTCAACAGAGAGCTCCTTCCATAAGCAATAGGAGGAGTTGAGAGGCTAAGCGTAGGACCATCGAGGAGGAGGAGACTCCTGCGCAGTAGTAAGGAGGTCCAGAAGAAGGCA
>NW_025539964.1:0-10606 GCF_020615455.1 Coregonus clupeaformis | reverse complement strand
AGCACATATCTACGCCTGAATGAAGGGAAACAGGGGAGGGAGAGGGAGAGAATGAATGAAGGGAGGGAAAGGAGCGGAAGAGGAGAGGGGGAATATGTTTGTGAGTGGAGGATGAGTTCTGTGTAAAGCAACAGATGGAGGTAGAAGGATAGACTTTTGAAATTTGAATCTATGGCTCAGGACGCACTGGGAGTGCAGGTAAAAGATAGGGGGTTAGCTATGGAGGAGAGTGAATGTCTTACATCCCCTTACTCAGGCAAAGCCGAGGTCAAACACTTTTGAAATCTTTTAAATACTTCTGAAAGCATTTGCTTTTAGCCTGCTGGAGTTCTTCTAGGTTGGAGGGGTTTGTAATTTTTGGGACTTTTCTATTGGTTCCATTGCACCAGGTAAGCTCAATCAAGCACAGCTAAAGTATTTGAAATGATTTCAAATAGAATTTGAGGTCACACTTTATTTGGATAGTCCGGATAGTCAATCTGTAGATGCTCTACAAATGGTCATACTATCAACAAACTGTTGATAAGCAACTGCTTGCTAAGGTTAGGTTTAGGTTTAGAATAAGGGTTAGTAAGGGTTAAGGTTAGGGCTAGGTTAAGGTTAAAATAAGGATTAGGATAAGGGTTAAGGTTATTAGGGTTAGTAGCTGAAATGTTAGCTGATAGTCTGTAGAGCATCTACAGATGGACTATCCAAATAAAGTATTACTGAATTTGAACCCAGGTCTGCTTGGGGCCATGCTGGCACCCAGCGAGGTGACCCTGGTCTGACATCTGTTGTGCTCACATTCCTGAAAGGCTGGCCAGGTCTGCTCTGGAGGGCAGGACTCCACAACACAAAGCCTCTGTATCAGAGAACACACAAGCCTCTCCAGCGCTGCGCTAAAAACCCACTTGGGAGAGATGCACATTGAAAAGGCCGGTGCTATTTGAAGTCATTGACAGAAATGTTCAGCAGGGCTCTGGGCAATCCAGTTTTCATTTCGCTTCTAGCATTTCAAGTAGCTGTGCTCTGCTTGGGCCTGGAATGATTGCTCATGGTTGGCCTTGCATCACGGCCTGTGTGTGTGTGTCTAATCCCCACAAGGCTTGTCTCTATAGCAAGACACAGGAAATATGTAAGGGGAATGGAAAGGACATATTGTGGGTGAAAGCAAACAAGGCCATGTTATTTTTCAGGGCTCTCCAGGATTGTCCCAGGCTGGTCCATGCCAAAGAATCATTCGGGGGAGATCTTTTTAGTGTGCCTTGATGACAGCAATTAACTGGAAAGGTGAATAGGACTCCTGATGTAATGTAAATGAGAGTTATGGTAGGCCAGATGCGGTAATTGATTAGTCAGTTGACTCCCTGTTAAAGTACGGACCAACTGCTCTAACTTCAGGTACTAAGCCGCGGCTATGAGTGGCTGGGCTGAGATACGCTAATCAGGGCTCGTCATTGGCTCGCTTATATAAATTACTTGTTCATGTAATATATATGATGAAAAGTGATGACAAGTGTGTTGATCCTTAGCTCACAAGTACCTCATGTTATTAAATCATTTATTACATGGAAAATTGGGGTCAGAGTCTACCTAATTAACACACACGTTTTAAATTATAATACATTTTCTGGATAAGGTTAACACAGCATGCATTAGTCATCTCTGCTAGTAATGAATTATTATTCATAATTATTTATTACATAGACTGTATCGTGTTTAGCATTACTAAGCACACAACCTTGTTGGTTGCTATACCTTAAGGCCAGTACTCACATTCATCAAACGCTTTTTCTCGGAGCTGACCCACAACATCTCCTACTAGTTGTTAATATCAGGCCTGAGTTAACACTGAGTAATTGACCACCGGTCTAGAAAAGGCCTTCTCAGAGTGTAGATAGCTGGGAAGCCTGGTTAGGCGTGGAGCGCATGGGGGAAACTATGCTTAATGATGTGCTGTGCATGAAAACAAAAATGGTAATCAGCTATGAAACTCCTCTGTGTTTTTCCCAGCAAACGGCTCCTCTTCCAAAACATATACTTTCCCTTAGAAAAGTAATTTTCAACAATTACAGTGGAAGAAAAAAATAATAATATCATTAAGACATATTCGGCTAATTAATTTGGAGGAATAGAGTCGCCTTGTATGTATGGGGAGCCATAAATGGTAAACAGCGAGAGTTTCTCTTGTTCATTGGAGGAACTCCTGCTGGGAGAGGTGTAAAATAACCCCGGGTCAGGCTTTTTTGCTTTTTAATAATAGAGTTACTTTTTTCTAATTATGGCTGTGAGGGACTGGATTAGCATAGCTGGTGTTCGTTGCCGCTTACACAGAAGCGAGAGGGCCAGAATGCCCTTGAAGCAAGACGGGAACGTTTCAGCCTGTTTTTGCTTTTGTTGTTTAATCAGGGTTTTTTTTTTTTTAGCTGATACATAAAGACGCTAGAGGCTGTCTCTTTAGTGTTTCTTTCTTTACGCTCCTCCACCTTCCCTATGTCTACTTTTCTCCCTCTACCTCTCACCCTATCACCCTACCACCCTATCACCCTACCCTCACCCTATCACCCTACCTCACCCTATCACCCCTATGTTCTTCACTCTCTCCCCTACCCTCACCCTATCACCCTACCCTCACCCCATCACCCTACCCTCACCCTATCACCCCCTATGTTCTCACTCTCTCCCCCCACCCTCACCCTATCACCCCTATGTTCTTCACTCTCTTCCCTCTACCTCACCCTATCACCCCTATGTTCTTCACTCTCTCCCTCTACCCTCACCCTATCACCCTTATGTTCTTCACCCTATCACTTCACCCTCACCCCTCTCACCCTCTATGTTCAATTTCTCTCCTCTACCCTCACCCTATCACCCTACCTCACCCTATCACCCTACCCTCACCCTATCACCCCTATGTTCACTCTCTCTCCTCTACCCTCACCCTATCACCCTTACCTCACCTCTATCACTCCCTATGTTCACTTTCCTCACCCTATCACTCCCTATGTTCACTTCCCTCTACCCTCACCCTATCACCCCTATGTTTCACTCTCTCCTCTACCCTCACCCTATCACCCCTATGTTCACTCTTCCCCTACTCCTACCCCTATCACCCCTATGTTTCTTCACTCTCTCCTCTACCCCTCACCCTATCACCCCTATGTTCTTCACTCTCTCCTATACCTCACCCTATCACCCTATGTTCACTCTCTCCCTCTACCCTCACCCTATCACCCCTATGTTCTCCACTCTCTCCCCTCTACCCTCACCCTATCACCCCTATGTTCACTCTCTCCCCACTCCCCTCACCCTATCACCCCCTATGTTCTTCACTCTCTCACTCTACCTCACTCCTATCACCCCCTATGTTCACTTTCTCTCCCTCTACTCCCTCACCCTATCACCCCTATGTTCTTTCACTCTCTCACCCTACCCTCACCCTATCACCCCATAAGTCTTTCACTCTCTCTCTACCCTCACCCTATCACTCCCTAATGTTCTTCACTCTCTCTCCCTCTACCTCACCCTATCACCCCTATGTTCTTCACTCTCCTCTAATCTCACCCTATCACCCCTATGTTCACTCTCTCCTCTACTCCTCACCCTATCACCCCTATGTTCACTCTCTCCCTCTACCTCACCTATCATCCCTATGTTCACTCTCTCCCTCTACCTCACCCTATCACCCCTATGTTCACTCCTCTCCCTCCACCTTCACCCTATCACTCCCCTATGTTCTTCACTTTCCTCTGCCCTCCTCAGATGAGTGGGCTTTGCTGGTGTCTTTTCTCCTGTCAGATGCTCTGCTCCTCAAGAGGCATGCGCACCTCTCTCCCCCCACTCCTCCCACCTGTGGTTCCCCCTAGGCACCCCACCACCCTCACACACCACCTGGGCAGCACGCAACACACACGTTTATCACCAAATCGAATACCACCTAGTACACAACCATCATCACAGACCACCCAAATAATCCCACCTATTACACAGAGGGAGACGGGGTTTTGTGGGTGGGTGACTACCCCAAGCTACAGGTTGCATTAACATATGTAAATGCCAAAGATGAACAGCTACATTGCATTATTGGTTGCCACATTCTGAAAGTTAAAGCATAAGAATTGGCATTGAAGCCATCAGTGAAATTGGTTAATAGAAGTTATTATCTCTGCATGTATTCTACTGTATTCGTAAGACCTGTAGATTATTAAAACCAATGAAGCTTCATCCACTGGATCTTACTAATCCACTGATCTTACTGTTCACCATATTGGGTATTTGATTAGTACATGTGAATACAACTGCGTAGATTTCATAGTGAAATGCTTGCTTTTACTGCTTTTCCATGATGCAGAGTTTAAAAATAATAATACAAAGGTACAGTAACTAACATAAGAGCAATAAAATAAAATACACAAGAATGGAGCATATACAGGATTTACCAGTAGCAAATCAATGTGGAGCTATATACAGGAAGTACCAGTACCATAAAATGTGGAGCTATTTACAGGGAGTAACAGTACTAAGATCAATGTGAAGCTATATACAGGGAGTACCAGTACCAGATCACTGTGAGCTATATACAGGAAGAACCAGTACCACATCAATGTGGAGCTATATACAAAGAAACCACTACTAAAGGACACCAGTAAGAAGAAGAGACCTGCTTGGGCCAAGAAACACGAGCAGCAATGGACATTAGACCAGTGAAAATGTATCCTTTGGTCTGGAGTCCAAATTTGAGATTTTGGTTCTAACCGCTTTGCCTTTGTGAGACTACAGGGGGTGAACGGATGATCTCCGCATGTGTATTTCCCACCGTAGCTCATGGAGGAGGAGGTGTTATGGTGTGGAGCTGCTTTGCTGGTGACACTGTCTGATTTATTTAGAATTTGGCATAATTTTAACAAGCATGGCTACCACAGCATTCTGCAGCGAAAGGGCGCCATCCTGCATCTGGTTTGGGCTTAGTGGGACAATAATTTGTTTTTCAACAGGACAATGACCCAAAACACACCTCCAGGCTGTGTAAGTGATATTTTTACCAAGAAGGAGAGAGTGATGGAGTGCTGCATCAGATGACCTGGCCTCCATACAACTCTTCGACCTCACACCCAATTGAGATGGTTTGGGATGAGTTTGACGCAGAGGAAGTAGTGGCAGCCATGCGGCCTGTGTGCCATGTGGGAACCTTTCAAGACTGCTGGGGTGCCATCCCAGGTGAAGCTGGCTGAGAGAATGCCAAGACTGTGCAAAGCTGTAAGTGCAAATTGTGGCTATTTGACACTTTTTGGTTACATGATTACATATGGCTATTTCATAGTTTTAATGTCTTCACTATTATTCTACAATGTAAAAAATAATAAAATTAAAGAAAAACCTCTTTAATGAGTAGGTGTGTGTCCAAACTTTTGACTGGTACTGTACATGAAGGCAGGGTAAAGTGACTAGACATCAGGATAGATAATAAGATGGTATTTGGAGGTAGATATGTACATGAAGGCAGGCTAAAGTGACTAGTTAGGCCCTTAATTCATGGATTTCATATGACTGGGCACATGACCTCGTGGGTCTGTGGTTGGACGTACAAGCACGTGTATGCTCCTCAACTTCTGAGACATCTGTGGCATTGTGTTGTGTACAAAACTGCACATTTTAAAGTGGCCTTGTATTGTCCCCCCAGCACAAGGTTACCTGTGTAATGACTGTGCTGTTTTAATCAGCTTCTTTGATATGTCACACCTGTCAGGTGGATGGATTATTCTTGGCGTAAAGTAGAAAATGCTCACTAACAGGGATATGTTAATTTGGTGTAACAATATTTGAGATAAATAAGCTTTTGTGTGCGTATGGAACATTTCTGGGACTTTTATTCACATGTTGCGCGTTATATTTTTGTTCAGTGTACATTCAGCTGCAGGGAAAACAATTCTTGAGCGGATGGCCTGGGTACTGTAATACATAATAAAAACATAATTAGTACTGTAAATTGACATCAAGAAACCCAAACAAATACAACAACATAATCATTTCAAACCTTTGATTACATATAAACAACATTGTTAATAACAACAAAACATATACATACGCTTCACTTATGCTTTGAATACTTCAAAACAGATTTTCCGTAAATTAAAATCACTTTGCAGATTGTCTGGTGATTTACAGTCTTTAATGTCCAACAAATATATTTTTTGCTCAGAAAACTATTGGGGAACCCTGGTCTAGATGGACTCACAGAGGAGGAGTGTTGGACAGGGCAGGAAACCTGAAGCACAAACATACAGGACATCTGGGACTCCTCACAACACAAGGCCTCAAGCACACAATAAATGAACTGAAGGGGGAAAACAGCACAGATGGGGATGGATAGAGAGATGGAGTAGAAACAAAATAGCACAGTACTCCTCACAGACGGAGAGATGAGAGAAAGGAGAGAGAGAGAGGATGAAAGCTGATGAGGCTGTTTCTAAACCTGGGAGCTGAGCACTAAACACTGGGCAAACAGACGGCAGTCTCCCAGACTCACTCTCCTCTCTCCCCCTCCCCCCCCCCCCCCCCCCCCCCCCCCCCCCCCCCCCCCCCTCCCTCTCCCTCTCTCTCTCTCTCCTCTCTCCGTAGGGCTGTTCAGATAAGAACAAGAGTACACAGAGCTGATCGCTTCTCCTGTCTTTCCTCTCTCTTTGTTTCTCTACCTTCCATCCTTCACCTTCTTTCTCTCTCTATACCTCACATCCTCAACTTCCTTCCTTCTACCTCCCATCCCCATCTTCCTTCCCCCTCTCTCTCTACCTCTACCTTCCTTCTCTCTCTCTCTCTCTACCTTCCATCCTCATCTTCCTTCCTCTCTCTACCTCACATCCCTCACCTTCCTCCCCTCTTCCCCTACCTCACATCCCTCACCTTCCTTTCCTCTCTTTTTCTCTACCTCACATCCTCACCTTCCTTTCTCTCTCTACCCTCACTCCTCACTTTCTCTCTCTCTACCTCACATCCCTCATCTTCGGCTGTTCAGCACTTTAACCTGACAGAGAGGGTTGTTTCACTCACTTTACACACACACACAGACACACACCCTACGGACAGCATAGAGGTGGGGGGAAAGTCCAATCCATACTCACGAAGCATATTTAGTGAAATGGGCGTGGCAGACAGAACCCATCGCTCGCTCCCATCTCCCAGGTTTTAACGAGACACATTAGAGCTTTCTGACCCGCACATCCTCTCTTCTCTTTCACAAAAGGTGAAGTAGTGAGAGCTTTGAGAGATTCATTTTTTCTCCCACCTCGGGCCGCTTTCTCGGGGCTAGTCGGAGGGGTTATCGCCCGCCAGCGTGTTATACTATACCGTGCACCGCTGTTCGTCTGGCGTGATGTGCCATGCACAATTCAACTAGACGATCCTTCTCAAACAGACAAATGGGAGCTGTATTATGCCGCACACTCAAAAGGTAAACAGTAAACACGATAATCAAAATGGTATCTGGCTAATTAGGCAATTATAGAGGCAAAATAAATGGGGAAATTCATCCACAAACAGGAACAGCTGTCGGCTACAGAACTGTACACATGTATCAGGATTCATCTATCTTTAGTTAAATTAGCTTCATTAGCTAAATAGTTAGCATAAAGGTATTTGAAAACACTGGTTTTGGCAGAATATTGGGGATTCGAAGTATTAGTTCATACTTCATCTTACAGTGTTCTTATTCCTGTGCATTTATTGATGTTAAGTACAATGTTACAGCATTGAAATTACTTAATTGATACACTGCACTTACACTGTATTGTACTTAGGACTTTCTGGTCTCCTTAGGAAAGAGTGTATTCTGACCTCAATGGTACTAGCATTGTAGCTACCTGGTTCAATTCAAGGTAAAATAAAATAAATAAACTTGTGGATTAGGGTTACTTCTCTACATATGGCTACAGTGCCTTCAGAAAGCATTGACTTATTCCACATGTTTGTTGTGTTAAGCCTGAATTTTTTCCTCACCCATCTACACACAATACACCATAATGACGAAGTGAAAACACGTTTTTAGACATTTTTGGAAATATATTGAAAATTAAAAACATACAAATATCTAATTTACATATATTACTGTTTCAAAGTTTGACACACCTACCATTCAAGGGTTTTTCTTTATTTTTACTATTTTTCATATTGTAGACACAGTGAAGATTATCAAAATCTGCGAAATAACACATATGGAATCAAAAAGTAAAAAATTCAAAAAGTGTTAAACAAATCAGAATATATTTTATATTTGAAATTATTTAAAATAGCCACCCTTTGCCTTTATGACAGCTTTGCACATTCTGGCATTCCTTCAACCAGCTTCACCTGAATGCTTTGGCACAGTCTGAAGGAGTTCCCCACATATGCTGAGCACTTGTTGGCTGCTTTTCCTTCACTTCTGCTGTCCGACTTAACCCAAACCATCTCAATTGGGCTGAGGTCAGATTGTGGGAGGCCAGGTCATCTGATGCAGCACTCCATCACTATCTTTCTTGGTAAAATAGCCTTACACAACCTGGAGGTGTGTTGGGTCATTGTCCTGGTTGAAAAACAAATGATAGTCCCACTAAGCTCAAAACCAGATGGGATGGCGTACTGCTGCAGGAATGCTGTGGTAATTCATGCTTGTTAAGTGTGCCTTGAATTCTAAATAAATCAGACAGTGTCACTAGCAAAGGAAGCTCCAACACCATAACACTCCTCCTCCTCCATGCTTTACGGTGGGAACTACACATGCGGAGATCATCCGCTCACCCACACCTCCACAAAGACACAGCGGTTGGAACCAAAATCTCCAATTTGGACTTCAGACCAAAGGAACACATTTCCACACTGGTCTAATGTCCATTGCTCGTGTTTTTTGGCCCAAGCAGGTCTTCAATATTGGTGACCTTTAGTAGTGGTTTCTTTGCAGGAATTCCATCATGAAGGCCTGATTCACACAGTCCCCTCTGAACAGTTGGGAGGAGATGTTTCTGTGACTTGAACACTGTGAAGCATTTATTTGGGCTGTACGAGGCTGGTAACTCTAATGAATTTATCCTCTGCAGCAGAGGTAACTCTGGGTCTTCCATTCCTGTGGGTCCTCATGAGAGCTGCCTATCAAAAAGAGCTTGATGGTTTTGCAACTGCAATAGAAGAAACTTTCGTGTTCTTGAAATGTTCCGTATTGACTGACCTTCATGTCTAAAAGTAATGATGGGACTGTCATTTCCCTTTGCTTATTTGAGCTGTTCTTGTCATAATATGGACTTTGGTCTTTTACTAAATAGGGCTTTCTTCTGTATACACTCTACCTTGTCACAACACAACTGATTGGCTCAAAATTCCATTAAGGAGGAAAGAAATTCCACAAATGAACTTTTTTAAGAAGGCACACCTGTTAATTGAAATGCATTCCAGGTGACTACTCTAAGAAGCTGGTTGAGAGAATGCCAAGAGTGTAAAAAGCTGTCATCATAAAGGGTGGCTATTTGAAGAATCTCAAATATAAAATATATTTTCATTTGTTTAACACTTCTTTTGGTTTCTACATGATTCCATATGTGTTATTTCATAGTTTGAGGTCTTCTACTATTATTCTACAATGTAAAAATTTTTAAAATTAAAGAAAATTCCTTGAATGAGTAGGTGGTGGTTCAAACGCTTGACTGGTAGTGTAAGTATTCACACTCTGAGTCAATACGTTGTAGAAGCACCTTTGGCAGTGAGTCTTTCTGGGTAAGTCTCTAAGAGCTTTCCACACCTGGATTGTGCAACATTTGCCCATAATTTTTTAAAAATTCTAAGCCAAATTCATTGCTGATCATTACTAGACAACTATTTTCAGGTCTTGGCCATAGATTTGCAAGTAGATTTAAGTCAAAACTGTAACTCGCCACTGGGGAACATTCACTGTCTTTTTGGTTAAGCAACCCAACAGTGTAGATTTGGCCTTGTGTTTTAGGTTATTGTCCTGCTGGAAAGGTGAATTCATCTCCCAGTGTCTGCAGTGGAAAGTGACTGAACCAGGTTTTCTCTGCCTGTGCTAGCTCCATCTCCATTTCTTTTTTTTATCCCAAAACTTCCTCTCAGTCCTTAAAGATTACAAGCAGACTCCATAACATGATGGTGCCACTCACTATGTTTGTGTGCAATATGGAGTGGTACTCAGTAATGCTAAGCAGGGTAGCCCCTGTAGCTCAGTTGGTAGAGCATGGCGCTTGCGACGCCAGGTTGTGGGCTCGCTTTCCACGGGGGCCAGTATGAAATGCATGCACTCACTAACTGTAAGTTGCTCTGGATAAGAGCGCCTGCTAAATGACTAAAATGTAAAATGTAATGTGTTGTATTGGATTTTCCCAATCATAACACTTTATATTCAGGGACAAAAGTTAATTGCTTTGCCACATTTTTTTGCATTACTTTTATTGCATTGTTGCAAACAGGATGCATGTTTTGAAATATTTGTGTTCTGGCCAATTAGGTTAGTTTTGTGGAATAACTACAAGGTTGTTGATCCTGCTATCAGAGCCATTAAACTCTGTAACTGCTTTAAAGTCACCATTGGCCTCATGGTGAAATCCCTGAGCGGTTTCTTCCTCTCCGCAACTGAGTTAGAAGGATG
>NW_025539963.1:0-10606 GCF_020615455.1 Coregonus clupeaformis | reverse complement strand
AGGCGTGTCCCTTTGTATTTTCTCAATTTCACTACTCTTTCTCTCCCGCTCCTCTGTAATCTTCCAGTTCTCCTTCTCCATCTCTCTCTTTTCCATCTCCCATCCCCTTCTTCTCTTGTCCATTCAGGCACAGAATCCTCATCTTTTCTCTTTCCAGAGCCTCTATCGCTCTCTCCTTCTCTCTCAGCTCAATTATCCACTCCTCAGCTGCCTCGTGCTCCTCCTCTTAATCGCCTCCTTCTCCTTCATCCATCTTTCCCCCCCGTTGATCCAAGAGGCTTCGTGAGGCCAGCCTTGGCCTTGGCCGCGAAGAACCCGATGGTCACTCTGACAGAGCTCCAGAGTTCCTCTGTGGATATGGGAGAACCTTCCAGAAGGACATCTCTGCAGCACTCCACCAATCAGGCCTTTATGGTAGAGTGGCCAGACGGAAGCCACTCCTCAGTAAAAGGCACATGATGGCCCGCTTGGAGTTTGCCAAAAGGCACCTAAAGGACTCTCAGACAATGAGAAACAAGATTCTCTGGTCTGATGAAACCAAGATTGAACTCTTTGGCTTGAATGCCAAGCGTCATGTCTGGAGGTAACCTGGCACCATCCCTACGGTGAAGCATGGTGGTGGCAGCATGCTGTGTGGATGTTTTTCAGTGGCAGGGACTCGGAGACTAGTCAGAATCGAGGGAAAGATGAACAGAGCAAAGTACAGAGAGATCCTTGATGAAAACCTGCTCCAGAGCGCTCTGGACCTCAGACTGGGGTGAAGGTTCACCTTCCAACAGGACAAGGAGCCTAAGCACACAACCAAGACAATGCAGGAGTTCTAAAAACCCATAACTTTGTCATTATGGGATGTTGTGTGTAGATTGATGAGTAAAAAAAAAACAATTTAATCAATTTTAGAATAAGGCTGAAAATTTTTCTGCAAAGGGACCAGGACGACTGATCCGTGTAAAGGAAAGAATGAATGGGGCCATGTATCGTGAGATTTTTAGTGAAAACCTCCTTCCATCAGCAAGGGCATTGAAGACGAAACGTGGCTGGGTCTTTCAGCATGATAATGATCCCAAACACACCGCCCGGGCAATGAAGGAGTGGCTTTGTAAGAAGCATTTCAAGGTCCTGGAGTGGCCTAGCCAGTCTCCAGATCTCAACCCCATAGAAAATCTTTGGAGGGAGTTGAAAGTCCGTGTTGCCCAGCGACAGCCCCAAAACATCACTGCTCTAGAGGAGATCTGCATGGAGGAATGGGCCAAAATACCAGCAACAGTGTGTGAAAACCTTGTGAAGACTTACAGAAAACGTTTGACCTGTGTCATTGCCAACAAAGGGTATATACCAAAGTATTGAGAAACTTTTGTTATTGACAAAATACTTATTTTCCACCATAATTTGCAAATAAATTCATTAAAAATCCTACAATGTGATTTTCTGGATTGCCCTGTGTAGGGTGGCGTCTTTCGGATGGGATGTTAAATGGGTGTCCTGACTCTCTGTGGTCACTAAAGATCCCATGGCACTTATTGTAAGAGTAGGGGCGTTAACCCCGGTGTCCTGGCTAAATTCCCAATCTGGACCCTCATACAATCATGGACACCTAATTAATATTAATAACAATAATATGCCATTTAGCACACGCTTTTATCCAAAGCGACTTACAGTCATGCGTGCATAAATTTTTTTGTGTATGGGTGGTCCCGGGGATCGAACCCACTACCTTGGCGTTACAAGCGCCGTGCTCTACCAGCTGAGCTACAGAGGACCACATCCCCTGCTTCCAATTGGCTCATTCATCCCGCCTCCTCTCCCCTGTAACTATTCCCCAAGTCGTTGCTGTAAATTAGAATGTGTTCTCAGTCAACTTACCTGGTAAAATAAGGGTAAAATAAAAAATACATTAAAATTGTGTGGGTGGGAACTAGTGTGCCTGAGAGCACAGACAATATTCAACCGTTTCATATCGTACTCTTTCTGTTAGTGACAATGATTTAAGAAAATAACGAAAATAAATGGACTAAAATTATTGGATTTCTCTCTTTTATTGGATTGTGTGCAATGGAATTATCCCCAGGTCACTAGTAAGTGGCATCAATAACTTTTGTATTTGCCACTACAAACTGGTGAGATGACAGAGAGGTACCGGGAGGCCCAGGTCAAGGCCAGACTCAGTGTAATAATTGATGGAGGAGTGGGAGCAGGAGAGGTGGCCAGAGAGGTGTCCAGAGAGGGATGGATGAGAGGGGGCAGGAGAGTGGGCCAGAGAGGGATGGAGGAGAGGGGGCAGGAGAATAGGCCAGAGAGGGATGGAGGAGAGGGATGGAGGAGTGGGAGCAGGAGAGGTGGCCAGAGAGGTGTCCAGAGAGGGATGGATGAGAGGGGGCAGGAGAGTGGGCCAGAGAGGGATGGAGGAGAGGGGGCAGGAGAATAGGCCAGAGAGGGATGGAGGAGAGGGGCCAGGAGAGTGGGCCAGAGAGGGATGGAGGAGAGGGGGCAGGAGAGTGTGCCAGAGAGGGATGGGGGATGAGGGGGTAAGAGCAGTGTTGCTCATCGGAGGCGTGTACCACTAGGCGTGTCCCTTTGCATTTTCTCAATTTCACTACTCTTTCTCTCCCGCTCCTCTGTAATCTTCCAGTTCTCCTTCTCCATCTCTCTCTTTTCCATCTCCCATCCCTTCTTCTCTTGTCCATTCAGGCACAGAATCCTCATCTTTTCTCTTTCCAGAGCCTCTATCGCTCTCTCCTTCTCTCTCAGCTCAATTATCCACTCCTCAGCTGCCTGCGTGCTCCTCCTCTTAATCTCCTCCTTCTCCTTCATCCATCTTTCCCCCCGTTGATCCAAGAGGCTTCGTAGGCCAGCCTTGGCCTTGGCCGCCAAGAACCCGATGGTCACTCTGACAGAGCTCCAGAGTTCCTCTGTGGATATGGGAGAACCTTCCAGAAGGACATCTCTGCAGCACTCCACCAATCAGGCCTTTATGGTAGAGTGGCCAGACGGAAGCCACTCCTCAGTAAAAGGCACATGATGGCCCGCTTGGAGTTTGCCAAAAGGCACCTAAAGGACTCTCAGACAATGAGAAACAAGATTCTCTGGTCTGATGAAACCAAGATTGAACTCTTTGGCTTGAATGCCAAGCGTCATGTCTGGAGGTAACCTGGCACCATCCCTACGGTGAAGCATGGTGGTGGCAGCATGCTGTGTGGATGTTTTTCAGTGGCAGGGACTCGGAGACTAGTCAGAATCGAGGGAAAGATGAACAGAGCAAAGTACAGAGAGATCCTTGATGAAAACCTGCTCCAGAGCGCTCTGGACCTCAGACTGGGGTGAAGGTTCACCTTCCAACAGGACAAGGAGCCTAAGCACACAACCAAGACAATGCAGGAGTTCTAAAATCCCATAACTTTGTCATTATGGGATGTTGTGTGTAGATTGATGAGTAAAAAAAAAACAATTTAATCAATTTTAGAATAAGGCTGAAAATGTGGAAAAAGTCAAGGGGTCTGAATACTTTCCGAAAGCACTGTGTAACTATGTGTGCTCGATTGTATACACCTGTCAGTAACGGGTGTGGCTGAAATAGCAGAATCCACTAATTTGAAGAGTGTCCACATACTTGTGTATATTATGTTAATTATTTATGCATAGTCACTTTAACTCTACCCACATGTACATATTACTTCAACTACCTCAACTAGCCGGTGCCCCCGCACATTGACTCTGCACGGTACCCCCTGTATATACAGTGGGGAAAAAAGTATTTAGTCAGCCACCAATTGTGCAAGTTCTCCCACTTAAAAAGATGAGAGAGGCCTGTAATCTTCATCATAGGTACACGTCAACTATGACAGACAAATTGAGGGGAAAAAATCCAGAAAATCACATTGTAGGATTTTTTATGAATTTATTTGCAAATTATGGTGGAAAATAAGTATTTGGTCACCTACAAACAAGCAAGATTTCTGGCTCTCACAGACCTGTAACTTCTTCTTTAAGAGGCTCCTCTGTCCTCCACTCGTTACCTGTATTAATGGCACCTGTTTGAACTTGTTATCAGTATAAAAGACACCTGTCTACAACCTCAAACAGTCACACTCCAAACTCCACTATGGCCAAGACCAAAAAGAGCTGTCAAAGGACACCAGAAACAAAATTGTAGACCTGCACCAGGCTGGGAAGACTGAATCTGCAATAGGTAAGCAGCTTGGTTTGAAGAAATCAACTGTGGGAGCAATTATTAGGAAATGGAAGACATACAAGACCACTGATAATCTCCCTCGATGTGGGGCTCCACGCAAGATCTCACCCCGTGTGGTCGAAATGATCACAAGAACGGTGAGCAAAAATCCCAGAACCACACGGGGGGACCTAGTGAATGACCTGCAGAGAGCTGAGACCAAAGTAACAAAGCCTACCATCAGTAACACACTCCGCCGCCAGGGACTCAAATCCTGCAGTGTCAGACGTGTCCCCCTGCTTAAGCCAGTACATGTCCAGGCCCGTCTGAAGTTTGCTAGAGTGCATTTGGATGATCCAGAAGAGGATTGGGAGAATGTCATATGGTCAGATGAAACCAAAATATAACTTTTTGGTCAAAACTCAACTCATCGTGTTTGGAGGACAAATAATGCTGAGTTGCATCCAAAGAACACCATACCTACTGTGAAGCATGGGGGTGGAAACATCATGCTTTGGGGCTGTTTTTCTGCAAAGGGACCAGGACGACTGATCCGTGTAAAGGAAAGAATGAATGGGGCCATGTATCGTGAGATTTTTAGTGAAAACCTCCTTCCATCAGCAAGGGCATTGAAGACGAAACGTGGCTGGGTCTTTCAGCATGATAATGATCCCAAACACACCGCCCGGGCAATGAAGGAGTGGCTTTGTAAGAAGCATTTCAAGGTCCTGGAGTGGCCTAGCCAGTCTCCAGATCTCAACCCCATAGAAAATCTTTGGAGGGAGTTGAAAGTCCGTGTTGCCCAGCGACAGCCCCAAAACATCACTGCTCTAGAGGAGATCTGCATGGAGGAATGGGCCATACCAGCAACAGTGTGTGAAAACCTTGTGAAGACTTACAGAAAACGTTTGACCTGTGTCATTGCCAACAAAGGGTATATACCAAAGTATTGAGAAACTTTTTGTTATTGACAAAATACTTATTTTCCACCATCATTTGCAAATAAATTCATTAAAAAATCCTACAATGTGATTTTCTGGATTTTTTTCCCTCATTTTGTCTGTCATAGTTGACGTGTACCTATGATGAAAATTACAGGCCTCTCTCATCGTTTTAAGTGGGAGAACTTGCACAATTGGTGGCTGACTAAATACTTTTTTCCCCACTGTATAGCCTCCCTACTGTTATTTTATTTTACTTCTGCTCTTTTTTCTCAACACTTTTTGTTGATGTTTTATTTTACTTTTTTTATAAAAAAATAAATGCACTGTTGGTTAAGGGCTGTAATTAAGCATTTCACTGTAATGTCTGCACCTGTTGTATTCGGCGCATGTGGCCAATAAAATTTGATTTGATTTGATTTGATATATAGTGTATTTCCCTGGGATATTACTCAGGTCCCACCAGTCCAGTTATGCTGCTCTGGCTCCATCCTGTGGACTGCTGGGAACACAACTTCAACTCCATTACATTCAATGTATCCCACAAAGTGCCACTTGGCTGGACAAAGCAGTGTGAATGGAAATCAGGTACATATATGAAATCAAGCAGACACACAGCCTTACATGTCATATCACTGAGTCTCAGTTTAAATCACGGTTTAAACATAACAAGTCATTGCAAGTGAAAACATTTCTCAATTAGGTTTTAGGTTTTATTTATTCACACCAAAGAAAAGAAGTGAAAGACTAAACACTGCAGATAAATAAACAGGTAAAAACGGTGTTCAGGTGAGGCTGGAAGCTCAAAAGGGCTGATATGAAAATAAACAGGTAAAAACGGTGTTCAGGTGAGGCTGGAAAAAAAACCATGTTTGATTATGTATGTGTGTGTGAGAGAGAATTAGGCTACATGGAGGATTATTGGGTAGTTTGGTTCATCAGGCTGACCCCCAGTCTTCATGGAGGGGATTATTGGGTAGTTTGGTTCATCAGGCTGACCCCCAGTCTTCATGGAGGGGATTATTGGGTAGTTTGGTTCATCAGGCTGACCCCCAGTTTTCATGGAGGATTATTGGGTAGTTTGGTTCATCAGGCTGAACCCCAGTCTTCATGGAGGGGATTATTGGGTAGTTTGGTTCATCAGGCTGACCCCCAGTCTTCATGGAGGGGATTATTGGGTAGTTTGGTTCATCAGGCTGACCCCCAGTCTTCATGGAGGGGATTATTGGGTAGTCTGGTTCATCAGGCTGACCCCCAGTCTTCATGGAGGGGATTATTGGGTAGTTTGGTTCATCAGGCTGACCCCCAGTCTTCATGGAGGGGATTATTGGGTAGTTTGGTTCATCAGGCTGACCCCCAGTCTTCATGGAGGGGATTATTGGGTAGTTTGGTTCATCAGGCTGAACCCCAGTCTTCATGGAGGGGATTATTGGGTAGTTTGGTTCAGTTTGGTTTAGCAGTAGGCTAAACTAGCTAGCTGCATTTGCAAAATGACAATCTTTCTCTCTCTCTCTCTACTCACCACATTTTATGCACTGTAGTGCTAGCTAGCTGTAGCTTATACTTTCAGTACTAGATTCATTCTCTGGTCCTTTGATTGGGTGGACAACATGTTTGTTCATGCTGCAAGAGCTCTGATAGGTTGGAGGACGTCCTCCTGTCATAGTTACTGTGTAAGTCTATGGAAGGGGGGTGAGGACCATGAGCCTCCTAGGTTTTATATTGAAGTCAATGTACCCAGAGGAGGACGGAAGCTAGCTGTCCTCCGGCTACACCATGGTGCTACCCTACAGAGTGCTGTTGAGGCTACTGCAGACCTTCTTTGCAAAATAATGTGTTTTAAATAATTATTTGGTGATATGTGATTATATTTAGTATAGATTTATCTAAAAATGATTTTATTTTATGAAATTCAGTGAGAGGATGGTCCTCCCTTCCTCCTCTGAGGAGCCTCCAGATCACTGACTTCCTGAAATGTTCGAGGGACCTCGTTGGGTACCTCCCCTCTTTCCCAAAGAGGAGGAAGAAGGGAGAGAACCCAGTTGTCATCTGCTTCTTGGTCCTCAGCCCAAACATGATGGACTCTAAACATTCAGGCCACCTTTCAGGCTGCTCATCCACCAGAGGGTCCTGAAAATACAAGTACAATTGTTGGATATCTGACAGACATGGTAGAGGCCAGATTGTACACCTCAATACTTAGAATGTATAGCAGGTTGTCACTGTATACAGTCTTAGTACCTACCTTTGAACGGTTCCATTCATACACCTGGTGAAGTAGTCCCCCATTGTGCAGATGTAGGTGTTGTTACCACTGTTGGGTACAAGTGGCCCCACCAGGTCCATTCCCACCAACTCCCAGGGTTCTGAGGTCTGAAAAATAATTCCATACTTTGCCTTAATAACTGACGGCTAGTGTTGAGATTCATCGCTTTTAAATCATTGACATTGGGATGATTCATAGACATCTCCATCATTATAATTGTACCTTCACAGATGTATAATTCACTTCCTGAATGGCACAGCCAGAATTCCACCTCTGCCTTCTGTTCAACAATAGGTCTTTCCCCTGGCAGTTAGGACATCGGGACACCTCTCCCTTCTGTTTAACAATAGGTTTTTCCCCTGGCAGTTAGGACATCGGGACACCTCTCCCTTCTGTTTAACAATAGGTCTTTCCTCTGGCAGTTAGGACATCGGGACACCTCTCCCTTCTGTTTAACAATAGGTCTTTCCTCTGGCAGTTAGGACATTGGGACACCTCTCCCTTCTGTTAAACAATAGGTCTTTCCCCTGGCAGTTAGGACATTGGGACACCTCTCCCTTCTGTTTAACAATAGGTCTTTCCCCTGGCAGTTAGGACATTGGGACACCTCTCCCTTCTGTTTAACAATAGGTCTTTTCCCTGGCAGTTAGGATATTGGGACACCTCTCCCTTCTGTTTAACAATAGGTCTTTCCTCTGGCAGTTAGGACATTGGGACACCTCTCCCTTCTGTTTAACAATAGGTCTTTCCCCTGGCAGTTAGGATATTGGGACACCTCTCCCTTCTGTTTAACAATAGGTCTTTCCCCTGGCAGTTAGGACATTGGGACACCTCTCCCTTCTGTTTAACAATAGGTCTTTCCTCTGGCAGTTAGGATATTGGGACACCTCTCCCTTCTGTTTAACAAAAGGTATTTCCCCTGGCAGTTAGGACATTGGGACACCTCTGCCTTCTGTTTAACAAAAGGTCTTTCCCCTGGCAGTTATGACATCAGGACACCTCTCCCTTCTGTTTAACAATAGGTCTTTCCCCTGGCAGTTAGGACATTGGGACACCTCTCCCTTCTGTTTAACAATAGGTCTTTCCTCTGGCAGTTAGGACATCGGGACACCTCTCCCTTCTGTTTAACAATAGGTCTTTCCCCTGGCAGTTAGGACATTGGGCCACCTCTCCCTTCTGTTTAACAATAGGTCTTTCCTCTGGCACCTTAAGAGAAGATACATACAAGACGTGTGGCATTGTTGAAGCCTCCTCATTTTCTCTAAGGAAACCAAATCAACTAAATGCACTTCATAGACCATGAATAACAATTAACAAGCAGAGTTTCAGTGATCATAGCAGTGGGAATAACACCTACCCATTGTGTAATGTCTGCTGACATCCCTGGCCAGTAGAATCAGTCCCCAATGGTCCTTTGGGTGTTGTAGAAATCAACAAATATAGAATTGACCTCCTCAGGTGTTCTGACCTCTTTGGCCAGGTGTGGAGAGTCTTTGACCCGGGTGTACTTATAATGCAGTTCACCATCTGTTGAAATTAGACGTTTTATAGGTTCCCTTAACACCAGAGGGTCATTTCCACACAGAGGATGTTTATGGATATTATTGAGCATGGGTAATAGGGATGCAATTCATCTCAAAGGTTTTATTCCTCTGTGTAATGACAAACCGTTCTGTTTTAGCTACATTGTCCTTCTACCAAAGTGTGGACTTGCACATCTCTTCTGGTCTCAGGGATTTACGGTGTAAAGTAGCTCAAACCAATGCTTCCACCTGACCAATGATGGATATCCATGAGGAGAGGGATGGACAATTGATATGCAGCCACTTATTTCAGGTGGCTTCATCAACAGACGGAATGTATTCCACATTTTGACCACGGTCCATAGGGTTCTATATGGTTCTATAGGGTTCCATAGGGTCCCACAGGGTTCCACAGGGTCCCACAGGGTTCCATTTATTTACATCTCTAGTTGAGTAAAATAAGTAGTTTTGTTCTGGTCACAAGATAATCAGAAAACTGGGGTAAATAGCACCACACTCAAGCAGAAACCTGAATGTTCTATTCTGGCCAGGCCCATCTTTTCAAAGAAAACACCATTTAATTATATCTCTATTTGAACGAATTAGGTAGTTTTGTTGTGATCAACCAGGAAATCCTAACAATTCAGGTAAATAACGCCACAGTCAGGCAGAAAAGTCAGAATGTTCTATCATAAAGTGAGTACAATTAGTTTCCCTGGCTGATATTGCTTCTACATGGAAATACTATAAGAGTAAATGAATAGATGCCATTCACTGCTATAAACCTGTCTCCAATATAATCGGCTAGTTTACACAGACCCACCGCGGACCTTCGCGTGTAAAGGCGTTTTATGGTCTGTTTTGGCAACGAGCCCAGATGATCCCAATAATGTATGTTGCCTAGTAACCGATGCCCTCCTCTGGTATGTTCTATTGTGAACTGTCTGGGACTCCTTGTTGTTTCTCTGTTTACTACTCAAACATATTTCACTGATTAAGTCTATGACGAAATTAACTGCAAATATATTAGCGTAACTGGACTACACAGAACATGGCGGACCCACTGTAAAATGAGAGGCTTTTTATGGTATTAAAACGTGTCCCAGTCCAACATGCCTAGCTCTGCCCACTGGGGGCCTGGTTGACGGAGCGCTCTCTGAAAGAAGTCCTCGTGTCGTCCTATTCCACCGGATAGAGTTGTCTCATCACACCGGCAGTAGCAGTTCTGTCTCCTCATATTGATCCGTCATCAAGTAGCGTGTCCCCTTCACTGGATTAGGACGCTGTTTGAGAGCGTTGCTCTGAAAGTGCTGCTGCTGCTGTCGGTGCTCTCCCCCGACATGCCCGCCCCAAATAGGCCATTTATCTTTTAATGCAGTCATCTACGCTTTTTCATTTCAAGCGTCTTTTTATCCTTCGCTTGTTTGTAACAATTGCAAAGACATTGGCAACGTTGTATTTGTAGTCCAACTTCGTTGTGAAGTTATCGGGCGGTCACAGAGAGACAGATAAAACATGTTGATTTTATGTTTAGTTGAGGTCTTCTGTGCATGAAGAGACGCAGGTAGTGAAACAACGCATCTAACGACGCACTTGGCTGTTCTACGAGTGTTCTGAGGCAGTCGGTAAATAATGGCGTTTTCAAATGCACTTCAACTTTAATGTGTAAGGTTTTGGGAAACAGCAGAAACCTAGAAGTGGCTCAAGA
>NW_025539962.1:0-10610 GCF_020615455.1 Coregonus clupeaformis | reverse complement strand
GCAGACGGCTTATTCAATAGGGCGATATAGGCGCCTTCGCACCAAACGGGGAAAAAGGAAGGGATTTTTTTCTAATCAATTATATAAAAATAAAAAAATAGCAGTTATCAGTGTTCACGTCTGATCTGCCATCCACTAAATATCAAATCAGGCTAAAGTCGTGCTTCAAATGGCCCCGCCCGTTCTTGGGCGATTTCAGTCAGGTTGAAAATCGCCCAGAAGTCTCTATAGCCTGTCATGTAAAATCTATTTTTTTAAATTTCAAAGCTTTCAATACATTCTCTATGGGTGTCTGTGGGCTTGCCTTTCGTCAGTACATAACGTAACCACGAATGAACGTGAACTCAAGAAAAGACCAGGTAGCAGCCTCAATCAATTCACTACTACTATCAAAATGGCTAGGCTTCCAGTCCAACTCGATTGTGTCTTTGAAAGAAGTTCCTTTTTGTCGGCGAACAAATTAAGATAAATTGGCAACGAAACAATTAGGACCCTCCCAGACCAAATTTAATATTCAACAGGTTTCTACAAAGGCGGAAAGTCCTACACCCGAGTTTTCCCAAAAATTGGTCGAAACGAAAAAAGACATTGCCACTCACTCAACTGGATGACGAGGGATACAGGCTAGCTGTCCGCCGCCACAACGATGAGGTTAGTGTTGATAATCACAAGTTTACTGGATGTGGATATGGTGTAATAAAGGCAGTTTATTCAGAGGTAAATATATCTGGAATCGCGTTCACGGACCCGTTCATCAAACTCTTAGGGAGCTATAAATTAAGCCCCATTACTTACCATATCAGATAAGAGAATTGCTGCAGCTACATATATTTTACATCCTGGCCCTACATAGTTCACTATTTGCATCACTTACCAAAATATTACATGTGGTCATATATGCTTGGAAAGTGGAGATGCCATAGAACGTCAAAAAAAGTAAACATTGCTGGAGACACATTGTCGTTTTGGAGAAGACATCGTGTTTGCTAGCGAAGAGATTTGTTGTGGCAAATGAACTTGGGCTGGGAATTCAGAACCTCACGATAAGATATATGCATCAGCATTGCGAGTCTCATGATTCCCTATACATATTGCGATTCGATACTGTGATTTTATTGCGCACCATATGTCTGTTGCAGAGGGATCAAGCCATGAGAACGAAGTTTTGATCAGTCATGGAAATAAAAGTGCTGAAAACTAATTGGCTCCCAATGTGAAAAGATTGAGAACAAGCTGAAGGAACAATAATGGTGTTTTTGGTGCAGGTACAGCCAACTAGCGCTAAAATATTGCGATATTGTCAATACAGTATATCGTAAGTATCACTATGTAACTCGATTTCTTTCACCCCAATCCCTCAAATTAACGGTAAATAACTGAATTGTTTGCCCCACATTTAGCTAAGATGGTTAGCTAGCCAGCTAAAATGTTTTATTTAGTTAGCAGTCGCATCTACAATAGTTTACTGTCAATAACATGTCTCCAAAAATGACGTGGTGTCTCCAATTGTGTTGACATTTTACAATTGCAATGCGCGATCCATGAGTATCCACTTTCTGTAGCTCAGCTGGTAGAGCATGGTGCCCCCTTGTAACGCCAAGGTAGTGGGTTCGATCCCCGGGACCACCCATACACAAAAATGTATGCACGCATGACTGTAAGTCGCTTTGGATAAAAGCGTCTGCTAAATGGCATATTATTATTATTATTATTATTATTATCTGAAGAGAGCCCCGAAACATTGTGTGCAGACATTTTATGCAATAAATGAAGTAGGTTCAATCTAGTAGTTCTGATCTTCTGATTGGTCCTGATGAGTTGGGCGAGGTCACCTCCAGGCTACTGTCACTGTTGCATTGGCTCTGAGTCGGGTTCTCTGTCTTCAAATGTTCAGCCTAAGAGAGGGGATTTTTGTGTGTGTGTGTGTGTGTGTTTAACAGTGATGATGTGTGTGTGTGTGTGTGTTTAACAGTGATGATGTGTGTGTGTGTGTGTGTGTGTTTGTGTGTGTGTGTGTCCTCAGAGCAAGAACTCGTGAGTTGGAAGAACTGGAGAGGCCTATGGCGTGGGTGTTGTCCTTGGCCACCTGCTGACAAGGCTGACAAGATAGGACCCTTTTGTCCATTGTTATTGGATAGGAACAGAACTTATATCCAGCTCCTGACCTAAATAGATCTTAGCACAACATTTTACTCAACATATCATATTCCATATTCACTATAACAAATATATTTACTACGACATTAGCAAGAACCGCCACATCCTCAGCCGGCTAATCCAGTGTGCAAGTTTTGCGGAGTGTTTGAGTTAGCTTTGCGAGGCAAAGATGAAACTGAGGGCTCCACCAACCCTGGTAAGCCAACACTTTTGAGATCAGTCAATAAATGCTTCTGGTATTGACTTATATGCTGCCCCTGTCTTCATGTTGTTGCTGGACATATCTTTTTTTAAATGTGTGTAGGTCACCTAAATCATCAGAAAAATTGCCCCTCCTGAGAATTTTTTCAGGAGCCGCCACTGGTCCATTGTATAGATTAATAACAAATATTGTTTTGTTTAGTGCAGACTTACTCCTGTTTGATAGACTCCAGCTGCAGGCGAGTGGAGCACAGCTGAGTCTCCATCTTCTGCATGTCGTTCTCATGGGAGGCAGACAGCTCCCTGATCTTCCTTTCCTTCTCCACAGACTCCTGCATGACAACACACAGCATTTAGCCTTGACTATCACTGTCTTATTCACAATATGTCACAGGACAGAATAGAATAGAACAAATAAGTTAATATAAATAATTTGTACTTAAAGAATAATTTAATCTCTGTACAACCATAACAGAACACAGATGATTTCACCTGAATGAGGTTGAGGCTTGTGTCATTGGTGACAGAGGAGGTTGCCATGGAGAAGCAGGTCCCCAGCCATGGCAGCAGACGTGATTTGAGCACGTCCACTCCCGCATAGTGACCACCTGACTCAAAAGAAAAAAAGGCTGTCACGCCCTGACCTTAGAGATCACCTGTATTCTCTGTTTGGTTAGGTCAGGGTGTGATTTGGATAGAATCTAGTTTATCTATTTCTATGTTGGCCGGGTGTGGTTCCCAATCAGAGGCAGCTGTCGATCGTTGTCTCTGATTGGGGATCATACTTAGCCATTTTGCCTACCTATGTTGTGGGATCTTGTTTCTGATTATGTTTCTGTTTAGACTTGTTGCTGTTAGCGTTTAGAACTTCACGTTCAGTTGTGAAGTGTTTATTTATAATATTAAACATGTACGCATACCACGCTGCACCTTGGTCCGATCCTTTACACATCGAACACTGACAGAAGATCCCACCACCAACGGACCAAGCAGCGTGGCCAGGAGGAGCAGACACCCTGGACACAGGTGGGGGAAGACATTTTGGACATGGGAGGAGATATTAGCGGTAAAGGACCCTGGGCGAAGGAAGAAGCCCAGGCAGGAGAGGATCAACGGGCGACGCCCGGCGTGCCGACCGCGAAGGAAGCACGAGAGGCAGCCCCAATAAAAAAAAATTGGGGGACACACGGAGCAGAAGGAGGCCCTGAAAGGGCTGACTGTGGAGGAAGAGGAGGCAGCTATTATAGAGGCCCTCCAAGACAGAGGCTCAGCACTCTGAGAGAGGAGATAACTACCTTACGGGAGCTGTTAGCTAAGAGAGAGCAGGAGAGCTCCCTTCAGAAGGGGGGGTGCAGGAGGCCCACAGGGAGAAGGAGTCAGTGGATGCACGGAGAGAGGAGCTGGCCAGACAACAGGAGGAGCTGAGAGAGGAGTTAACCCTACAGCAAAAGAGAACGCAGTCCTTAGAGCAGAGGCTGGCGGAGCCAGGTTTCAGAGTAGAGCCAACTCCCCGCACTCGCGTTAAGGAGCGTGGGACCATACAGGCAACCTGTTATGCTGTGAAACGCACTGTATCTTCAGTGCGCATTCACAGCCCGGTGCGCTTGGTGCCCGCGACTGGGGCTCTTGCCGGGCTAAAATGAGCGTTCAGCCAGGACGGGTTGTGCCTGCTCCCTCGCACCAAACCAGTGGTGCATGTCCCTAGCCTGGTACGGCCCAGTGCCTGCTCGCACTAAACCAGTGGTGCGTGTCGCCAGCCCGGTGCGCCCACGTACCTGTTCCTCGCACCAAACCTGTGGTGCGTGTCTCCAGTCCTGTACGGCCCGTACCTGCTCCTCTGCACCAAACCAGTGGTGCGTGTCGCCAGCCCCGTGCGCCCTGTACCTACTCCTCTCGCACCAAAACCAGTGGTGCGTGTCCACAGCCGAAAGTGCGTCCTGTGCCAGCGCCCCACACTGGCACGAAGCCACCAGTGATGATCCATGGCCCAAAGAGTCCAGCTCCGGTCTGCTGCTCCACTCCAGTGCCAGAGCAGTCCGCTCCACCGGTGCCAAGTCCAGCTCCGGTCCAGCTGCTCCACTCCTGTGCCAGAGCAGTCCGCTCCACTGGTGCCTAGTCCAGCTCCGGTCGGGCCCGCTCCACTCCAGTGCCAGAGCAGACCGCTCCACCGGTCCTAGTCCAGCTCCGGTCAGCTGCTTCACTCCAGTGCCAGAGCAGTCCGCTCCACCGGTGCCTAGTCCAGCTCCGGTTATCTGCTCCCTACCAGAGCCGGGGCAGTCCACTTCACCGGTGCCCAGTCCGGGTCCGGTCGTCTACTCTTCCCCCATGCCGGAACCATCCGCTCCTCTCCAGGGTCGGGGGCTCCTACACCAGGGTCCAGACAGGACTTGGTGCATCGCGGGAGGACTGCTGGGCCGGGACCAGACATCAGCCCCTCTCCAGGGTTGATTGCTCCCACACCAGGGTCCAGACAGGGCTTGGTGCATCGTGGGAGGACTGAGAAGGGGGAGCATCTCGCGCCGGGGTCCAGACGGGACCGGGCGTGCAACGGGAGGCAGGATGGGAGATGAATTACCTCCGTCACGTCCGGCCGGAGCCGGGGAGCCACCACCGAGGCTGAAGCCCACCTGGACCCTCCTAATGAGTCAGGTTTTTGCGGCCGGAGTCCGCACCTTGTGAGATCACCTGTATTCTCTGTTTGGTTAGGTCAGGGTGTGATTTGGATAGAATCTAGTTTATCTATTTCTATGTTGGCCGGGTGTGGTTCCCAATCAGAGGCAGCTGTCCGATCTTTACACAACGAACGTGACAGAGGCATTATCAGACAATTGTTTGGGTAAGGCAAAAAGAGAGGAGAGTTGTGAGGAGAAGCTTAAACACATACCCTCTCTAGCAGTGAGGTTGAGGATGGTGAAGAGTTGTCCCTGTATCTTGGAGGTGAGCTCCACCAACTCACAGCACCTGTTCAGATTCTGGTCACAGGAGATGAGCCTAGGAAGGTGCAAACAGGGTTGAGAATAATGAACCAACACAAACGGGACACACTATTTAAAGCTAGTCCTTAATCGAAACAATAACAAAGCGGTCGCCCCGCCTCTTTTCGTAAAAAGCTGAGGGATGTGCCTGGAGAAATGTAACCACTCTCAAATTCATAGACAGAGCTACAGTGAGGGAAAAAAGTATTTGATCCCCTGCTGATTTTGTACGTTTGCCCACTGACAAAGAAATGATCAGTCTATAATTTTAATGGTAGGTTTATTTGAACAGTGAAACAGAATAACAACAAAAAATCCAGAAAAATGCATGTCAAAATGTTATAAATTGATTTGCATTTTAATGAGGGAAATAAGTATTTGACCCCCTCTCAATCAGAAAGATTTCTGGCTCCCAGGTGTCTTATTTTTACAGGTAACGAGCTGAGATTAGGAGCACACTCTTAAAGGGAGTGCTCCTAATCTCAGTTTGTTACCTGTATAAAAAGAGGGACCTGTCCACAGAAGCAATCAATCAATCAGATTCCAAACTCTCCACCATGGCCAAGACCAAAGAGCTCTCCAATGATGTCAGGGACAAGATTGTAGACCTACACAAGGCTGGAATGGGCTACAAGACCATTGCCAAAGCAGCTTGGTGAGAAGGTGACAACAGTTGGTGTGATTATTCGCAAAAGAACTGTCAATCGCCCTCTGCCTGGGGCTCCATGCAAGATCTCACCTCGTGGAGTTGCAATGATCATGAGAACGGGGAGGAATCAGCCCAGAACTACATGGGAGGATCTTGTCAATGATCTCAAGGCAGCTGGGACCATAGTCACCAAGAAAACAATTGGTAACACACTACACCGTGAAGGACTGAAATCCTGCAGTGTCCGCAAGGTCCCCCTGCTCAAGAAAGCACATATACATGCCCGTCTGAAGTTTGCCAATGAACATCTGAATAATTCAGAGGAGAACTGGGTGAAAGTGTTGTGGTCAGATGAGACCAAAATCGAGCTCTTTGGCATCAACTCAACTCGCCGTATTTGGAGGAGGAGGAATGCTGCCTATGACCTCAAGAACACCATCCCCACCGTCAAACATGGAGGTGGAAACATTATGCTTTGGGGGTATTTTTCTGCTAAGGGGACAGGACAACTTCACCGCATCAAAGGGACGATGGACGGGGCCATGTACCGTCAAATCTTGGTGAGAAACCTCCTTCCCTCAGCCAGGGCATTGAAAATGGGTCGTGGATTGGTATTCCAGCATGACAATGACCCAAAACACACGGCCAAGGCAACAAAGGAGTGGCTCAAGAAGAAGCACATTAAGGTCCTGGAGTGGCCTGGCCAGTCTCCAGACCTTAATCCCATAGAAAATCTGTGGAGGGAGCTGAAGGTTCGAGTTGCAAAAACGTCAGCCTCGAAACCTTAATGACTTGGAGAAGATCTGCAAAGAGGAGCGGGACAAAATACCTCCTGAAATGTGTGCAAACCTGGTGGCCAACTACAAGAAACATCTGACCTGTGATTGCCAACAAAGGGTTTTGCCACCAAGTACTAAGTCATGTTTTGCAAGAGGGGTCAAATACTTATTTCCCTCATTAAAATGCAAATCAATTTATAACATTTTTGACAGGCGTTTTCTGGATTATTTTGTTGTTATTCTTGTCTCTGTCACTGTTCAAATAAACCTACCATTAAAATTATATAATGATAATTTCTTTGTCAGTGGGCAAACGTACAAAATCAGCAGGGGGATCAAATACTTTTTCCCTCACTGTATGGATGCAAGGACTGACCATCCATGATATCAAAAGGATAGTTTTAACCATGTTTAAATTGACATTGTTTAAAAACTGTCACGGTTCAGACAGACGACAAGAGGACCACAATTTGCGTCACACCAGAAAGTTTATTTTAAACTTAAGGGAAGGGATGACAGGGGAGTAGTGAAGGCTCCAGGGTTATCCCGTCCGATGTGCTGGGTCTGTGCCTCCCCCAGTGGCAGCGATGCGTCTCGATGACGCGGTGGTTGGTGGTCCAGAAGTCCGGGGTCGAAGAGTAGTCAGGAGTCGTAATGGCAGGAAGCAGGTCTGGTTCTCCTGGGGCAGAAGAGTATCCAGGAATCAGGCAGGTCCGGGGGTCACAAAAACAGGGGGTGAGCCAAAGCGCGAGGCACACAGGTTCGGGTGTGGAGCTTTGCAGACGATCTGACAAAGGAGAGCTGAAAGACAGGGCTATAAATACTGGGAGAGGTTAGTGGGTAATGCAGCGCAGCTGGCAGAGTAGAGCCGAGCAGAGAGCAGGGACAGGTGGAGCTAGTTAGGCTGAGTAGAGAGAGAGTGGTGAGCAGAGTGGAAACAACTTAAGGTGGTAACCCAGTGAGTGAGAGGGCTCATGACAGAACCCCCAAGGGGACGCCCCAGAAGTCCCAAGAGCAACACCACGCCGGGCGGGAGAGGGGAGCCGGAGGAGGGCTAGAACTCCTCCGAACGGTCCGAGCGAACGTCCTCATCCTCGGAGGAAGCCGGAGGGCCGTGGTCGGGAGATGGGACAGGTCCCGAGACAGGATCAGGCACAGGACAGGAAGCCGAGCGGGCAGGACGGTTAGGGATCCTCTGGGCGGCCCCTACGGATTGCAGGTTGATCAGGATGCCGTTGGTGGAAAGCGTGATGAGAGTCCTATCCACAATCCGACTAGCTGGTACCCAGGTCCTTTCCTCAGGTCCATAGCCCTCCCAGTCAATGAGGTACTGGAGACCCCCTACCCCCTTCCGTCTGGACCGAAGCAGGCGGCGGACGGTGTAAACCAGACCACCATCGACGAGCCGTGGAGGAGGAGGACAAGGCGCAGCAGGGACCATCGGACTCTCATGGACGGGCGTTAATCTTAGACACATGGAAAGTGGGGTGCACCCTCAGGAATTAGGCAGTTGAGCCGGACAGCAGTTGGGCTAATCACTCATGATAGGGAATGGGCCAATGAACCGAGGTGCCAGCTTCTGCGACTCCACCCTGAGTGGCAGGTTCTTCGATGACAACCACACCCCTTTGACCAACATGGTAGGTGGGAGCAGGAATTCTCCGACGGTTGGCCCCGGTAGTGTAGCTGGCAACGGATCTGAGGAGTGTGGCTCTAGCTTTGTTAAACACCTCTCTGAGACCATGGTAGCATTCTGGGACATTGGAGAGGTCAGGAGCGGAGTTAGTAGGTACTGGCCGAGGGGGTAGTCGGCAGCAAGCAGGCAGGTTCGGTGGCAGTCCTCTCCCCACTCCCTGATCACCCGGTCACCCAGTCGAGCTGAGGTTGTGCCGGCGGAGCCATGGGAACCCAGGATGAGGGGTTGGCCTGGAGAGGGGGAGCAGGTGAAACTGGATAGTTTCTTGATGGTTTCCCGGACAGACCCATCGAGACCGGGGCCGTGACATGAGTGACCGATCCGAGTAAGTGTCCGTCCAGTGCCCGGGCAGGAATAGGAGGTGTCAAACGGAGGTTCTCCAGTCCCAGTTGGCGTGCCAGCTTGATGTCCATTATGTTGGCTTCGGCGCCAGAATCCACCAGAGCAGCCAGGGTGTGAGTTGAGTCAGAGAGGCGGAGGTGAACTTGCAGCAGGGGTTTGCGGTCGGAGGACTGGATGGTCATTGAACTCAACCGGACTCCCCCTATGCCCGGTGAGCTTCGGCCCTTTAAAGGGCAGGTTACCACCACGATGTCCGTCACCTCCACAATAGAGGCAGAGGTTTGAGGTAGCTGTCGCTGGCGCTCTGCAGGGAGTGAGAGAGAGGCTCGCCCAATCTCCCATAGGCTCAGACTGATCAAGCTGACCTGGGTGAGTGGCAGTAGATGACAGGAACCCAGTCGGATCTCTCCGAATGCCGGTAGTAGGTGGACCTTGGCGCCCCCTCTCACGACGACGGGTCTGTATCCTTCTGTCGATCCTGACAGTCAGTGCGATGGCTTCATCAAGAGTGGAAGGCAGTTCCTGGGAGACCAACTCGTCCCTTGATATAGTCAGCCAAACTATGGAAGAACGCGTCCACCAACGATGGTGTGTTCCAAGAACTTCCGTCTAGCCAGGGTTCGGAAGTCGATGGAATGGTCTGCGACTGTACGTCTGCCTTGTCGAATACTGAACAGTTCACGAGACGCCTCTGCGGTTGGTGAATCCAGGTCAAACACCTTCAGCATCTCCTCAGCAAACAGGTCGAAGGTTGCACATGCGGGGGTTTGACGCTCGAACTCGCTGTTCCCCAGAGTCGAGCTCGGCCCGTCAGGTGAGTGATGGCATACCCAACCTTAGCCCCCTCCGTGGCGAAGGTCCTTGGCTGCAAGGAGAACTGAAGTCGGCAGCTAGTCAGAAATGGCCGGACCTGGGTAGAATGGCCGTTGAACCGCTCGGGGTTTCCAATCTTGGGTTCCGGAGCAGCGGCTGCAATGACCGGGGCAGGTAACTCGGGAGCAGGGCTGGTGGGCAGACTGGCTGGGGTCAGGTTGGTGAGGAGTTGAATGATCATGGCGAGTTGTTGTTGCTGCTGCTGGGACTGCTGGTGCTGCTGGAACTGCTGATGCTGTTGGTAGCCGGCCTGAAGCAGAGAGGTGATGTCGCCGCTCATGCGGCCTAGCTTCTCTCTCAGTGTGTTCCAGGCGTAGCATGGCGGTGGGTTGCTCAGGTTCTTCGGTTTCCATGTCGGGGAAGTGTGCGCTGAGTCCATAATGGTCAGATCGTACTGTCACGGTTCAGACAGACGACAAGAGGACCACAATTGCGTCACACCAGAAAGTTTATTTAAACAGGGCGGGAAGGGATGAAGGGAGTGAGTGAAGGCTCAGGGGTTATCCCGTCCGATGTGCTGGGTCTGTGCCTCCCCCCAGTGGCAGCGATGCGTCGATGACGCCCGGTGGTTGGTGGTCCAGAAGTCCGGGGTCGAAGAGTAGTCAGGAGTCGTAATGCAGGAAGCAGGTCTGGTTCTCCTGGGGCAGAAGAGTATCAGGAATCAGGCAGGTCCGGGGGTCACAAAACAGGGGTGAGCCAAAGCGCGAGCACACAGGTTCGGGTGTGAGCTTTGCAGACGATCTGACAAAGGAGAGACTGAAAGACAGGGCTATAAATACTGGGAGAGGTTAGTGGGTAATGCAGCGCAGCTGGCAGAGTAATTAGAGCCGAGCAGAGCAGGGACAGGTGGAGCTAGTTAGGCTGAGTAGAGAGAGAGTGGTGAGCAGAGTGGAAACAACTTAAGGTGGTAACCCAGTGGAGTGAGAGGGCTCATGACA
>NW_025539961.1:0-10611 GCF_020615455.1 Coregonus clupeaformis | reverse complement strand
GAAGTCGGTTACGATGCCGAACTGCAGTCAGGTCAAGACCCTGGTCAGGATGACGAGCACGCAGATGAGCTTCCCTGAGACGGTTTTTGACAGTTTGTGCAGAAATTCTTTGGATGTGCAAACCCACAGTTTCATCAGCTGTCGGGGTGGCTCGTTTGAGACAATCCTGCAGGTGAAGAAGCCGGATGTGGAGGTCCTGGGCTGGCGTGGTTACACGTGGTCTGCAGTTGTGAGGCTGGTTGGACATACTGCCAAATTCTCTAAAACAACGTTAGAGGCGGCTTATGGTAGAGAAATTAACATTAAATTCTCTGGCAACAGCTCTGTTTAACATTCCTGCAGTCAGCATGCCAATTGTGCGCTCCCTCAAAACTTGAGACATCTGTGGCATTGTGTTGTGTGACAAAACTGCACATTTTAGAGTGGCCTTTTTTGTCCCCAGTACAAGGTACAAAGGAGAAAGGCTCACTAACAGGGATGTAAACACATTTCTGCACAGATTTGAAAGAAATTGGCTTTTTGTGCGTATGGAAAATGTCTGGGATCTTTTATTTCAGCTCATCAAACATGGGACCACTTTACACGTTGCATTTATATTTGTGTTCAGTATAGTTAGTTTGAAGTGGCTGTGACTGTGACTGGGCTGTAGGCTATAGCCATGTTGTATTAGTTATCTAGGGGTTGTAGTACAGTAGGTGTATCTAGCTGTGTTGTATTAGTTATCTAGGGGTTGTAGAACAGTAGATGTATCTAGCTGTGTTGTATTAGTTATCTAGGGGTTGTAGGTAACAGTAGAGTATCCCAGGGGCTGTGTTGTATTAGTTATCTAGGGGTTGTAGAACAGTAGGTGTATCTAGCTGTGTTGTATTAGTTATCTAGGGGTTGTAGTACAGTAGGTGTATCTAGCTGTGTTGTATTAGTTATCTAGGGGTTGTAGAACAGTAGATGTATCTAGCTGTGTTGTATTAGTTATCTAGGGGTTGTAGAACAGTAGGTGTATCTAGCTGTGTTGTATTAGTTATCTAGGGGTTGTAGTACAGTAGGTGTATCTAGCTGTGTTGTATTAGTTATCTAGGGGTTGTAGAACAGTAGGTGTATCTAGCTGTGTTGTATTAGTTATCTAGGGGTTGGATTCAGTGATGACTAGCTGTGTTGTATTACTATCTAGGGGTTGTAGAACAGTAGGTGTATCTAGCTGTATTGTATTAGTTATCTAGGGGTTGTAGAACAGTAGATGTATCTAGCTGTGTTTTATTAGTTATCTAGGGGTTGTAGTACAGTAGATGTATCTAGCTGTGTTGTATTAGTTATCTAGGGGTTGTAGAACAGTAGGTGTATCTAGCTGTATTGTATTAGTTATCTAGGGGTTGTAGAACAGTAGATGTATCTAGCTGTGTTTTATTAGTTATCTAGGGGTTGTAGTACAGTAGATGTATCTAGCTGTGTTGTATTAGTTATCTAGGGGTTGTAGAACAGTAGGTGTATCTAGCTGTGTTGTATTAGTTATCTAGGGGTTGTAGAACAGTAGATGTATCTAGCTGTGTAAGAGCTTTTGAGTTTGAATGAAGACCTCTAGTGCGGTACGTACACACACACAAACACACACACATGACACCAGCTTGATATGTCCCTTGTCACCTGTGTTTTTACCCAGAGAGTAACAGCCCTTGTGCTCTCTGTCTCTCATTCTATTCTTTATTTTTTTATGATCGTCTTAGGGGTGAGAAGAGTTGACAAATCAGAACTGAGGAGGATTGTTACAGAGCCCCATGAGGAAAGGGAAAAGTACAACTGAATGCATTCAACTGAAATGTGTCTTCCGCAATTAACCCAACCACTCTGAATCAGAGAACACCTGATGCTGTGCTGTCTTCTCTCTCCTGGATGCTCTCCTGCCCAAACTGTCCTGTTGTGTGTTTCACCTCCTCTGAACCTCCTTACCCCGAATAGAGTTGCCCCTGATCATAGATCAGATTGTACCCAATCCTAATTTTAACTCCATCTCACTCTCTCTTTGTCTCTCTCTCCCCACACCACTCACACACAGGCACACAATACATTTTTACATTAGTGTTGTCATGATGTTCTTATATGGTTAGAGATAGTATGTGTTAACTTCTTGTTACTTCCATTTTCAGTTCTGTTCTTAATTTGTTGGTTATGTTGGTACCAATTTGAATAAATGTATTTTTATGTACAAATGTATTGTTTTTCTTACATTTAGATTTCAGGGAGAATTTCTCTGTACATTTCCAGCATTTTCCTGGCACCAGAGTTGCCAGGTTTATACTGTAATTTTGCTTTAAACAGAGGCTGCAATAAATGTCACAATACTATTTTCCTTACTGTAAAACATTACAACATCCCTGTACATTTATAGCAGGAATGCTGTAATAGGTCTTTACAGTAAGGAAAATAGGACTGTAAAATATATTACAGCATCTCTGCTGTAATGCAAAATTACAGTATTAAGCTGGCAACTCTGTTGCCAGTATAATTCTGTAAATTTACAAGGGAAGGTTTTACAACGTAGCTAAGATAGCCAGCTATGTTAGCTAGCCTACAACAACTCCATTCAGATTAAACAGCAGCCTACCTGTCATTGCTCGTTGTAGCCTACTCCTTCTCATTTAGCTAACTTAATTCTGTATTTGTAATTTTATTTTGCATTGATTAGAGATCCCCCACTTCACGTTGCTACACGTGGAGCCTCTGACTGTAGCGTGCACCACTTTTATTAACACGCATGAAACGTGTTATAGCTTTATGGCTTTATATTATTTATATTTATATATTTATATATTAGCTTTATATTTTATTTTTACGTCATAAAAACTATATTGAAAAGTGTGTTGTTTTTATTAAATAAAAAATGTCTGATGTCATGGTATATCATTTTATTTTATTTAGACAAAGCCTTTTCGTGTGTGGCAGGTAGCTTAGTGGTTAAGAGCGTTGTGCCAGTAACCGAAAGGGCGCTGGTTCTAATCCCCAAGCCGACTAGGTGAAAAAATCTTTTCGATGTGCCATTGAGCAAGCTACTTCAGCCTAATTGCTCCTGTAAGTCGCTTCTAGATAAGAGCGTCTGCTCAAATGACATAAATGTTAAAATAGGCCTATGTGTTATTTTTATGAATACTCTCTCAAGTATTCGAATACTAATTCTAAAATTCGGATAACTGTGCCCCATCCCTGCTGGATGCCAGGTCCTGAAGAGTTACAGCGAACCAGGGCCGCGGAGTGACATCACCATGACACTGCACTGCTCAGCAGCCTCCTTGTCTGACACACAGATGTTACTAAATACTAACACACCCATCCACATGTATAGATATATTTACATTAGGACTCAGACGCACATAGACCTATACCACGCACACACACACACACACACACACACACACACACACACACACACACACACACACACACACACACATATTCACACACAGACGTGGATGCAGACACATACACACACACAGACCTAGACGCTGACACAGACAGAAAAACAGGCTAGTATGCTCAGTAGAGTACCATCTTCACCTATATCCCAACAGCTATTCAATTACATTTTCACCCCAAAAACAAAAATGGTATCGGTCAAGAGAGAAAAGACGACAGCACAAAAAACTCTAACACATCAATGGTGTAGATCACTTTAATACAGAATCCTGAATAATGTAGACGCAAAACAAAAGGAGTTTGAGGAAAGATCAGGTGTCATTTATCAACAAAAAAAATAAAAAATTGAACGGAGAACGGCGACAAATGCACCATGTTTTTCCAAAACCTTCAATATAGAAACACGACACAAAATAACCTACAAAAAATAGTTAGAAAAGATGGAGAAATCCTTATCTCACCAACAGAGATTTTTGAATGAGGAAGTAAAATATTTTTAACAAATGTTCTCTTGTCTAAGTCCTCCAACCTCACTTGATGATATGTTTTGTGATATCCTTCTCCCAAAAAATCATGTTAAACTATCTCCGACAAAAAATACAATATTGTGAAAGCCTAATTACACATGACGAACTATGGTTGGCAATTGATTCCTTTTAGATGGGGAAAACCCCAGGTCTAGATGGCATTCTAATACAGACATATCAAACTTTTTATGAACTACTGAAAGATCCATTACTATCATGTTTTAATTACTCATAAATAAAGGACAAACTGTCGGACACACAAAAATAGGGCCTGATCTCTCTCCTACTGAAGCAGGAGCCAGAGGGGCGATTCCCACGGGGGGCCAGTATGAAAAATGTATGCACTCACTAACTGTAAGTTGCTCTGGATAAGAGCGTCTGCTAAATTACTAAAATATATATATATTTTTAAATACAAAGACCCTGTCTCTTGACAAATGTGAGGCCCCTCACCCTTCAATGTTGTGGTTAAAAAATATTGGCAAAATGTATTGCTCATAGAATAAAAAAAAGGTACAAGCCTCTACAGAATACAAACATTCCAAAACATGCATTCTGTTTGCAATAAGGCACTAAAGTAATACTGCAAAGAATGTAGCAAAGAAATTCACTTTTTTGTCCTGAATACAAAGCATTATCCAACAAAACACATCACTGAGTACCACTCTTCATATTTTCAAGCATGGTGGTGGCTGCATCATGTTATCTGTGCTTGTCATCGGCAAGGACTAGGGAGTTTTTTAGATAAAAAAGAAAAGGAATAGAGCTAAGAACAGGCAAAGTCTAGAGGAAAACCTGTTTCAGTCTGCTTTCCACCAGACACTGGGAGACAAATCCACCTATCAGCAGGACAATAACCAAATATACCACTGGAGTTGCTTACCAAGACGACATTGAATATTCCTGAGTGGCCTAGTTACAGTTTTGACTTAAATCAGCTTGTTTATCTATGGCAAAAATTTAAAATGGCTGTTTCGCAATGATCAACAACCAACTTGACAAAGCATGAAGAATAAAATGTACATAGTATGTATAAGCTGGAAGTAGAGGCCTAAGCGTTGTTGTTCACTAGTCTACTCCAATCAGGGAAGGGGTCGTGGGGTTGGAAAGTAATAAAGGGAAATATATATATATTTTTAAGGATATGTAATAATATGTATGTATATGTATTTATATGTATGTATGTATGTATATGTATGTAATATATATATATATATTTGCGAGGGGAAAAAAACATGTGGGGGATTGGAAGTGATGCAGACAATTACATTGATGGAAGTTACATCTATCTGCAATATTAAAGCTGATCAACCCACACAAAAAAAAAAAAAACTTGACAGAGCTTGAAACATGTAACATGTAGCATGCCACAACCGCTTGCATTACGTGCTGCGTGCGTTGCAAAATAAATGTACACATACATGTTATTCAATCGTTTCATCAAAACTGTTTTGCGCGCTGTCAACGAGCGTCTGCGTAGCCAGGCACTAAAATAGAACTTGGTTCCTCTTTTTGACGCTTGACGCATGCAAGTCCTGCCTCTCCCATCTCCTCATTGGTTTTAGGAGCATATACCCACGTGGGTGATTGAAAGATGAACTGAGGTCCACACTCCAGTCCAGTTGGTGGTGGTAATGCCCCTTAAAGTTGGTTGCCAACTGCCATATAAATTCCAAAGAAGAAGAAGAAGAAGAAGGAGACTAGGAGAGATTACTAGAAACTCACTAGGTTTACCCTTTTATCTGTGGATTAATTGTCAGAGTAGAGGACCTTGTGCATTTAAGGTAAAATAACAACCCAATGTTTATGTCCCAGGACATTAGCTAGCAACTAGCAAGCTAGCTTAGCTAAATGTGGACGAATGTTTCATGCATTTCGACCTGTCCCCAAATTAATATAGTTGGTTCAGAGTTTGTTTTGATATTTCAACCTCGTGTCCTCATACGCGTCTGGTAAGTGGATGGACAAAATCAACATACGTGCGATGGCGCACGGATGGACAAAAATCAACATGCGTGCGATGGTGCACGCGGACTCACACACGGTCTAGTCAGCGTTGTAAGGTATCAAACTCCTTACTCTTAAGGCTGGTTTACAGTAGACAGTTGTCGCGAGTGACATCATGAACATTCTATTGTTGTCCGACATCAAACTTGTCGTTGTTGTTATGAAAAAGTATAAACACAAAACGACAGCCTCTATATGACATCAGCAGCCCGTTGTTCCAAATAACTTGCTCTATTTGAACACCAATAAACCCATCCAAAATGAATTTAGTAAATGTCAACATAGCAAGCCAGGCAACTAAAAGCAAGTTTCTAAACAATGCGTTGGTTCGTTAATAGCTTGTTAGCTAGCTAGATGGCTAGCCAGTTTAAATAATGAGAGTATAGCTGACAAACGTCTTAACTATAGCTAGTTTTTATTCATTACTACACGGAAAATAAACTACACAACAACATCATTATTAAATTTTTTATTTTAAGGTAAAATATCTTACGGGATTGTGAGTGTGACAAAATAAAAGCAGGTCATTCTATCAGAGAATTTTAGAACTCCTGCGCCCGTCTTGTCACAGATGGATTTGGTCTTGCTGCTGTAGCAGCCCAGCAAGTGTTCTTGGTCACTGAGAGGGAACCAAGATGGCGTCTCAGTTCTCTCCAGACTTGGGTTCAAATACTATTTGAGCTTGCCCATTGCAATAGAAAGTCCTAAAAGTGCAAACCCTGCCCACCTGGCATTGTAGGTAAGCTAACATTTGTATAGGTATTTAAAAGATTTCTAATTGTATTTGAACCCAGGTCTGCTCTGTTCCTAATCAAGAAGGATGGCCCACAACCTCTTGGATGAGGCAGAGTTAGAGTCAGAGTTGACTCTTTAAATCTTATTTTTCTCTTGAAACTGCTTTGTATTCGAGTTTATGGTAAAACAATAACATACCAGTGTCCACATCTTCTCGAGCTGTGTAGACTTTATAGACATCTGTACTTCATAGGAAGATGTTGTAATGGGATGACGAGTGATCATATCCATGCTTTTACTCAGATCAGATCTGTTCTTGATGCCCCATGCAAAAGACTTTCCAGGGTACAATAGTGCTTTGTTCTTCTGAAGTACAGTGCATTCGAAAAGTATTAGACCCCTTCACTTTTCCACATTTAGTTACGGTTACAGCCTTATTCTAAAATGGATTAAATAAATAAAAATCCTCATCAATCTACACAACATACCCCATAATATCAAAGTGAAAACAAGTTTTAGAAACTTTAGCAAATGTATTAAAAAATAAAAAACAGAAATACCTTATTTAAATAAGTATTCAGACGCTTTGCTATGAAACTCGAAATTGAGATCAGGTGCATCCTGTTTCCATTGATCATCCTTAAGATGTTCCTACAATTTGTTTAAGTCCACATGTGGTAAATTCAATTGATTGGATATGATTTGGAAAGGCACACACCTGTCTATATAAGGTCCCACAATTGAAAAGTGCATGTCAGAGCAAAAACCAAGTCATGAGGTCAAAAGGAATTTTCCAGAGAGCTCTGAGAAAGGTTTGTGCCGAGTACAGATCTGGGGAAGGGTACCAAAACATTTCTGCAGCATTGAAGGTCCCCAAGAACACAGTGGCCTCCATCATTCTTAAATGGAAGAAGTTTGGAACCACCAAGACTCTTCCGAAAGCTGCCGCCCGGCCAAACTGAGCAATCGGGGAGAAGGGGCCTTAGTCAGGAGGTGACCAAGAACTCAATGGTCACTCTGACAGAGCTCCAGAGTTCCTCTGAGGAGTTGGAGAACCTTCCAGAAGGACAACCATCTCTGCAGCACTCCACCAATCAGGCCTTTATGGTAGAGTGGCCAGACGGAAGCCACTCCTCAGTAAAAGGCACATGACAGCCCACTGGAGTTTGCCAAAAAGGCACCTAAAGGACTCTCAGACAATGAAAAACAAGATTCTCTGGTCTGATGAAACCAAGATTGAACTCTTTGGCCTGAATGCCAAGCGTCACGGTCTGGGGGAAACCTGACACCATCCCTACGGTGAAGCATGGTGGTGGCAGCATCATGCTGTGGGGATGTTTTTTCAGCGGCAGGGACTGAGAGACTAGTCAGGATCGAGGAAAGATGAACAGAGCAAAGTACAGAGATCCTTGATGAAAACCATGCTCCAGAGCGCTCAGGACCTCAGACTGGGGCAAAGGTTCACCTTCCAACAGGACAACGACCCTAAGCACACAGCCAAGACAATGCAAGAAAGGCTTCGGGACAAGTCTCTGAATGTCCTTGAGTGGCCTAGCCAAGCCTGGACTTCAACCCGATCGGACATCTCTGGAGAGACCTGAAAATAGCTGCGCAGCGACGCCTCCCCCAAATCCAACCTGACAGAGCTTGAGAGGATCTGAAGAGAAGAATGGGAGAAACTCCCCAAATACAGGTGTGACAAGCTTGTAGCGTCATACCCAAGAAGACTCAATGCTGTAATCGCTGCCAAAGGTGCTTCAACAAAGTACTGAGTAAAGGGTCTGAATACTTATGTAAATGTGATATTTCCATTTTTTATTTTAATACATTTGCAAAAATGTCTAAAAACCTGTTTTTGCTTTGTCATTATTGGGCAATTTAATCCATTTTAGAATAAGGCTGTAACATAACAAAATGTAGAAAAAGTGAAGGGGTCTGAATACTTTCCGAATGCATTGTATCTTTAGAAGAATACTGTGAAGATACTGCAGGGTCTCAGTTTGCTTTGTTCATCTTTATAAATGTGTTTTATGAGTATAGTTTATAAGTTCTTGTAAGGTCCACAAGCATCATGAACTTGTTATATGCGCTCTTTCTTGGGTGCATCTTTTTTATAACCTTTATAAATACAGCATTTACTGGGAATATACTGGGAAAGGTACATGGAAATGAGGTGGATATTATTTTTTGTTATTGTAAATAGCTTATGCCGTTGGGAATATATTTGAGTCTTAATCATTTAGCTTTCACTTTCAAACATGGAACATTGCCAGTAAACATTAAACTGTATGTAGTTTATGTTGATTTATTCTACCTTTTGGGGGAGAGAATGTTTGTATAAATGTAAATAGTTTCTGCTTTCATCTAAAATGCAGTAGCACATTATATAACAGAGTATACAAACAACATCCCTTTGGAGAGTATTTTGAGATAAATTACAGGTCTTAATGTTTCTTTTTCTCTCACCCTTTAAGTAAATGGATAACCAGACATAAACATGGGGTGCGTCCCAAATGGGACCCTATTTCTTAAATAGTGCAATACTTTTGACCAGGGCCCATAGATGCTTCAGGTTTCTTATTTTAGCAGGAGAATAAAGCTTTGGCCCCTCATCCACCCCTCTTCCCTCTTCCATGGGGTGCGAGAGCACCAGATGTTCCGGATGACTATGTGATCACGCTCTCCGTAGCCGATGTGAGTAAGACTTTTAAGCAGGTCAACATTCACAAGGCCGCAGGGCCAGACGGATTACCAGGACGTGTACTCCCGAGCATGTGCACCAACTGGCAAGTGTCTTCACTGACATTTTCAACATGTCCCTGACTGAGTCTGTGAAGCCTACATGTTTCAAGCAGACCACCATAGGCCTAAGGCCACTAAGATAACCTGCCTAAATGACTAACGACCCGTAGCACTGACGTTTGTAGCCATGAAGTGCTTGAAAGGCTGGTCATGGCTCACATCAACACCATTATCCCAGCAAAACCCTAGACCCACTCCAATTTGCATACCGCCTCCAACAGATCAACAGAGACTTGTCCCGAAGCAACTCCTGCGTTGTCTTGGCTGTGTGCTTAGGGTCATTGTCCTGTTGGAAGGTGAACCTTTGCCCCAGTCTGAGCGCTCTGGAGCAGGTTTTCATCAAGGGAACTCTCTGTACTTTGTCCATTAATCTTTGCCTGGATCCTGACTAGTCTCCCAGTCCCTGGTGCTGAAAAAAAAACACAGCATGATGCTGCCACCACCACTGGTTCACCGTAGACGGTGCCCAGTTTCCTCCAGACGTGACACTTGACATTCAGGCCAAAGAGTTGAATATTGGTTTTATCAGACGGGTGGCCAGCTCTAGGAAGAGTCTTGGTGGTTCCAAACTTCTTCCATTTAATAATTTTAGAGGCCACTGTGTTCTTGGGGACCTTCAATGCTGCAGAAATTTTTTGGTACCCTTCCCCAGATCTGTCTCTCAACACAATCCTGTCTCTGAGCTCTACGGACAATTTCCTTCACCCTCATGGCTTGGTTTTGCTCGACATGCACTGTCAACTACCTTATATAGACAGGTGTGTGCCTTTCCAAATCATGTCCAATTAATTGAACTGTTTCACAGGTGGACTCCAATCAAGTTGTAGCAAACATCTCAAGGATGGTCAAAGGAAACAGGATGCACCTGAGCTCAATTTCGAGTCTCATAGTAAAATGGTCTGAATACTTACAGTACCAGTCAAAAGTTTGGACACAGCTACTCATTCAAGGGTTTTTCTTAATTTTTTCTTTTCTACATTATGAATAAAAGTGAAGACATCAAAACTATGAAATAACACATATGGAATCATGTAGTAACAAAAAAGTGTTAAACAAATCAAAATATATTTTATATTTCAGATTCTTCCAAAGTAGCCACCCTTTGCTTTGATGACGGCCTTTTGTACACTCTTGGCAT
>NW_025539960.1:0-10618 GCF_020615455.1 Coregonus clupeaformis | reverse complement strand
GTTGGTGGATATTGATGAGAGCTGGATTAATACATGTTTGGTGGATATTGATGAGGCTGGATAATACATGTTTGTGGATAGATGAGGCTGAGATTAATACATGTTGGTGGATATTGAGAGGCTGGATTAACACATGTTGGTGGATATATGATGAGGCTGGATTAATACATGTTGGTGGATATTAATGAGGATTAATACATGTTGGTGGATATTGATGAGGCTGATTAATACATGTTGGTGGATATTGACAAGGCTGAATTAATCACATGTTGGTGGATATTGATAAGGCTGGATTAATACATGTTGGTGGATATGATAAGGCTGATTATATACATGTTGGTGAATATTGATGAGGCTGGATTAATACATGTTGGTGGATAGATGAGGCTGGATTAATACATGTTGGTGGATATTGATGAGGCTGGATTAATACATGTTGGTGGATATTAATGAGGCTGGATTAATACATGTTTGTGGGAATATTGATGAGGCTGGATTAATACATGTTGGTGGATATCCATAAGGCTGGATTAATACATGTTGGTGGATGGCATTGAGGCTGGATTAATACATGTTGGTGGATATGATAAGGCTGGATTACCTGCAACACGGGTGGATATTGATGAGGCTGGGATTAATAACATGTTGGTGGATATTGATAAGGGCTGGATTAACACATGTTGGTGAATATTGATGAGCTGGATTAATACATGTTGGTGGATATTAATGAGGCTGATAATACATGTTGTTGGATAAATTGAGTGATATGATAAGGCTGACGATACATGTTGGTGGATATTGATAGGCTGAATTAATACATGTTGGTGGATATTGATGAGGCTGGATTAATACATGTTGGTGGATATTGATGAGGCTGATTAACACATGTTGGTTGATATGATAAGGCTGGATAAATACATGTTGGTGGATATTGATAAGGCTGGATATAATACATGTTGGTGGATATCTGAGGCTGGATTAATACATGGTGGATATTGATGAGGCTGGATTAATACATGTTAGGTGGAATTGTATGAAGGCTGAATTAATACATGTTGGTGGATCCATTAAAGGCTGGATTAATACGATGTTGGTGATATTGATGGCTGGACAATACATGTTGGTGGATATTGATGAGGCTGAGATTAATACATGTTGGTGGATATTAATGAGGCTGGGATTAATACATGTTGGTGGATGGATGAGGCTGGATTTATACATGTTGGTGGGATATTGATAGGTGCTGATTAATACATGTTGGTGGATATTGATGAGGCTGAATTAATACATGTTGGTGGATATTGACGAGGCTGAATTAACACATGTTGGTGGATATTGATGAGAAGCTGGATTACACACATGTTGGTGAATATTGATGAGGCTGGATTAATACATGTTGGTGGATATTGATGAGGCTGATTAATACATGTTGGTGAATATTGAAAGGCGATAATACATGTTGGTGGATATTGATGAGGCTGTATAATACATGTTGGTGATATTGAAGAGATGGATTAATACATGTTGGTTTGGATATTGATGAGGCTGGATTAATACATGTTGGTGGATATTGATGAGGCTGGATTATACATGTTGGTGGATATTAATGAGGCTAATTAATACATGTTGGTGGATATTGATGAGTGAGGCTGGATTAATACATGTTGGTGATATTGATGAGGCTGATTAATACATGTTGGTGGATATTGATGAGGCTGGATTAACCACATGTTGGTGGATATTAATGAGACTGGATTAATACATGTTGGTGGATATTGATAAGGCTGGATTAATACATGTTGGTGGATATTGATGAGGCTGAGATTAATACATGTTGGTGGATATTGATGAGGCTGGATTAATACATGTTGGTGGATATTGATGAGGCTGGATTAATACATGTTGGTGGATATTGATGAGGCTGGATTAATACATGTTGGTGGATATTAATGAGGCTGGATTAATACATGTTGGTGGATATTGATAAGGCTGAATTAATACATGTTGGTGGATATTGATAAGGCTGATTAATACATGTTGTGGATATTGATATGGCTGAATTAATACATGTTGGTGAATATTGATGAGGCTGGATTAATACATGTTGGTGGATATTGATGAGGCTGGATTAATACATGTTGGTAGATATTGATAAGGCTGGATTAATACATGTTGGTGGATATAATGAGGCTGAATAATACATGTTGGTGGATAAATGAAAATTAAATGTTGTGAATATTGATGAGGGCTGATTAATACATGTTGGTGGATATTGATAAGGCTGGATTAATACATGTTGGTGGATATTGATGAGGCTGGATTAATACATGTTGGTGGATATTGATGAGGCTGGATTAATACATGTTGGTGGATATTGATGAGGCTGGATTAATACATGTTGGTGGATATTGATGAGGCTGGATTAATACATGTTGGTGGATATTAATGAGGCTGGATTAATACATGTTGGTGGATATTGATAAGGCTGGATTAATACATGTTGGTGGATATTGATAAGGCTGGATTAATAACATGTTGGTGGATATTGATGAGGCTGGATTAATACATGTTGGTGGATATTGATGAGGCTGGATTAATACATGTTGGTGGATATTGATGAGGCTGGATTAATAATACATGTTGGTGGATATTGATAAGGCTGGATTAATACATGTTGGTGGATATTGATGAGGCTGGATTAATACATGTTGGTGGATATTAATGAGGCTGGATTAATACATGTTGGTGGATATTGATGAGGCTGATTAATACATGTTGGTGGATATTGATAAGGCTGGATTAATACATGTTGGTGGATATTGATAAGGCTGGATTAATACATGTTGGTAGATTATTACAGTATGATGAGGCTGGATTAATACATGTTGGTGGATACGATAAGGCTGAATTAATACATGTTGGTGGATATTTGAGGCTGGATTAATACATGTTGGTGGATATTGATGAGGCTGGATTAATACATGTTGGTGGATATTGATGAGGCTGAGATTAATACATGTTGGTGGATATTGATGAGACTGGATTAATACTTGTTGGTGGATATTGATGAGGCTGGATTAATACATGTTGGTGGATATTGATGAGGCTGGATTAATACATGTTGGTGGATATTGATAAGGCTGGATTAATACATGTTGGTGGATATTGATAAGGCTGGATTAATACATGTTGGTGGATATTGGATAAGGCTGGATTAATTACATGTTGGTGAATATTGATGAGGCTGGATTAATACATGTTGGTGGATATTGATGAGGCTGGATTAAACATGTTGGTGGATATTGACAAGGCTGGATTAATACATGTTGGTGGATATTAATGAGGCTGAATAATACATGTTGGTGGATAAATGTAAATGTAAATGATATTGATAAGGCTGAATTAATACATGTTGGTGGATATTGATAAGGCTGGATTATACATGTTGGTGGATATTGATGAGGCTGGATTAAACATGTTGGTGGATATTGATGAGGCTGGATTAATACATGTTGGTGGATATTGATGAGGCTGGATAATACATGTTGGTGGATATTAGATAAGGGTGATATGACTAATACATGTTGGTGGATATTAATGAGGCTGAATAATACATGTTGGTGGATATTGATGAGGCTGGATACATTTCATTCTAATTTTACCATGTTGGTGGAATTGATGAGGCTTTGGATTAATACATGTTGGTGGATATTGATAAGGCTGGATTAATACATGTTGGTGGATATTGATAAGGCTGGATTAATACATGTTGGTGGATATTGATGAGGCTGGATTAATACATGTTGGTGGATATTGATGAGGCTGGATTAATACATGTTGGTGGGATATTGATAAGGCTGGGATTAATACATGTTGGCATATTGATGAGGCTGGATTAATACATGTTGGTGGATATTGTAAGGCTGATTAACATGTTGATGATATTGATAAGGCTGGATTAATACATGTTGGTGGATATTGATAAGGCTGGATTAATACATGTTGGTGGATATTGATGAGGCTGGATTAATACATGTTGGTGGATATTGATGAGGCTGGATTAATACATGTTGGTGGATATTAATGAGGCTGGATAACACATGTTGGTGGATATTGATAAGGCTGGATTAATACATGTTGGTGGATATTAATGAGGCTGGATTAATACATGTTGGTGGATATTGATAGGCTGGATTAACACATGTTGGTGGATATTGATGAGGCTGGATTAATACATGTTGGTGGATATTGATGAGGCTGGATTAATACATGTTGGTGGATATTGATAAGGCTGGATTAATACATGTTGGTGATATTGATGAGGCTGGATTAATACATGTTGGTGGATATTGATGAGGCTGGATTAATACATGTTGGTGGATATTGATGAGGCTGGATTAATACATGTTGGTGGATATTGATGAGGCTGGATTAATCACATGTTGGTGGATATTGATAAGGCTGGATTAATACATGTTGGTGGATATTGATAAGGCTGGATTAATACATGTTGGTGGATATTGATAAGGCTGGATTAATACATGTTGGTGGATATTGATGAGGCTGGATTAATACATGTTGGTGGATATTAATGAGGCTGGATTAATACATGTTGGTGGATATTGATGAGGCTGGATTAATACATGTTGGTGGATATTAATGAGACTGGATTAATACATGTTGGTGGATATTGATAGAGGCTGGATTAATACATGTTGGTGGATATTGATAAGAGCTGGATTAATACATGTTTGTTGGATATTGATGAGGCTGGATTAATACATGTTGGTGGATATTGATGAGGCTGGATTAATACATGTTGGTGAATATTGATAAGGCTGGATTAATACATGTTGGTGGATATTGATGAGGCTGGATTAATACATGTTGGTGGATATTGATAAGGCTGGATTAATACATGTTGGTATATTGATAACTGGATTAATACATGTTGTGATATTGATGAAGCTGGATTAATACATGTTGGTGGATATTGATGAGGCTGGATTAATACATGTTTGGTGGATATTGATAAGGCTGGATTAATACATGTTGGTGGATATTGATGAGGCTGGATTAATACATGTTGGTGGATATTGATAAGGCTGGATTAATACATGTTGGTGATATTGATGAGGCTGGATTAATACATGTTGGTGGATATTGATAAGACTGGATTAATACATGTTGGTGGATATTGATGAGGCTGGATTAATACATGTTGGTGGATATTGATGAGGTGATTAATACATGTTGGTGGATATGATAAGGCTGGATTAATACATGTTGGTGGATATTGATAGGCTGGATTAATACATGTTGGTGGATATTGATTAAGAGCTGGATTAATACATGTTGGTGAATATTGATAGGCTGGATTAATACATGTTGGTGATATTGATAAGGCTGGATTAATACATGTTGGTGGATATTGATAAGGCTGGATTAATACATGTTGGTGGGATATGATGAGGCTGGATTAATACATGTTGGTGGATATTGATGAGGCTGGATTAATACATGTTGGTGGATATTGATGAGGCTGGATTATTACATGTTGGTGGATATTGATGAGGCTGGGATTAATACATGTTGGTGGATATTGATGAGGCTGGATAACACATACATGTTCGGATATTGATGAGGCTGGATTAATACTGTTGGTGGATATTAATGAGGCTGAATTAATACATGTTGGTGGATATTGATGAGGCTGGATTAATACATGTTGGTGAGATATTAATGAGGCTGGATTAATCACATGTTGGTGGATATTGATGAGGCTGGGATTAATACATGTTGGTGGATATTGATGAGGCTGGATAAATACATGTTGGTGGATATTGATGAGGCTGGATTAATACATGTTGGTGGATATTAATGAGGCTGGATTAATACATGTTGGTGGATATTGATGAGGCTGGATTAATACATGTTGGTGGATATTGTTAAGGCTGGATTAATACATGTTGGTGGATATTGATAAGGCTGATTAATACATGTTGGTGGATATTGATACGGCTGGATTAATACATGTTGGTGGATATTGATAAGGCTGGATTAATACATGTTGGTGGATATTGATGAGGCTGGATTAATACATGTTGGTGGATATTGATGAGGCTGGATTAATACATGTTGGTGGATATTGATGAGGCTGGATTAATACATGTTGGTGGATATTAATGAGGCTGGATTAATACATGTTGGTGGATATTAATGAGGCTGGATTAATACATGGTTGTGAATATTGATGAGGCTGGATTAATACATGTTGGTGGATATTGATAAGGCTGGATTAATACATGTTGGTGGATATTGATAAGGCTGGATTAATACATGTTGGTGGATATTGATAAGGCTGGATTAATACATGTTGGTGAATATTGATGAGGCTGGATTAATACATGTTGGTGGATATTGATGAGGCTGGATTAATACATGTTGGTGGATATTGATGAGGCTGGATTAATACATGTTGGTGGATATTAATGAGGCTGGATAATACATGTTGGTGGATAAATGTAAATGTAAATGATATTGATAAGGCTGGATTAATACATGTTGGTGGATATTGATAAGGCTGGATTAATACATGTTGGTGGATATTGATGAGGCTGGATTAATACATGTTGGTGGATATTGATGAGGCTGGATTAATACATTTTGGTTGATATTAATGAGGCTGGATAATACATGTTGGTGGATATTGATAAGGCTGGATTAATACATGTTGGTGGATATTAATGAGGCTGGATTAATACATGTTGGTGGATATTGATGAGGCTGGATTAATACATGTTGGTGGATATTAATGAGGCTGGATTAATACATGTTGGTGGATATTGATGAGGCTGGATTAATACATGTTGGTGGATATTGATGAGGCTGGATAAATACATGTTGGTGGATATTGATGAGGCTGGATTAATACATGTTGATGGATATTAATGAGGCTGGATTAATACATGTTGGTGGATATTGATGAGGCTGGATTAATACATGTTGGTGGATATTGATAAGGCTGGATTAATACATGTTGGTGGATATTGATAAGGCTGGATTAATACATGTTGGTGGATATTGATAGTAGGCTGGATTAATACATGTTGGTGAATATTGATGAGGCTGGATTAATACATGTTGGTGAATATTGATGAGGCTGGATTAATACATGTTGGTGGATATTGATGAGGCTGGATTAATACATGTTGGTGGATATTGATGAGGCTGGATTAATACATGTTGGTGGATATTGATGAGAGGCTGGATTAATACATGTTGGTGGATATTAATGAGACTGGATTAATACATGTTGGTGGATATTAATGAGGCTGGATTAATATATGTTGGTGGATATTGATAAGGCTGGATTAATACATGTTGGTGGATATTGATGAGGCTGGATTAATACATGTTGGTGGATATTGATGAGGCTGGATTAATACATGTTGGTGGATATTGATGAGGCTGGATTAATACATGTTGGTGGATATTAATGAGGCTGGATTCAATACATGTTGGTGGATATTGATAAGGCTGGATTAATACATGATCGGGATATTAGATAAGGCTGGATTATTACATGTTGGTGGATATTGATAAGGCTGGATTAATACCACATGTTGGTGAATATTGATGAGGCTGGATTATTACATGTTGTTGGATATTGATGAGGCTGGATTAATACATGTTGGTGGATATTGATAAGGCTGGATTAATACATGTTGGTGGATATTAATGAGGCTGGATAATACATGTTGGTGGATAAATGTAAATGTAAATGATATTGATAAGGCTGGATTAATACATGTTGGTGGATATTGATAAGGCTGGATTAATACATGTTGGTGGATATTGATGAGGCTGGATTAATACATGTTGGTGGATATTGATGAGGCTGGATTAATACATGTTGGTGGATATTAATGAGGCTGGAAATACATGTTGGTGGATATTGATAAGGCTGGATTAATACATGTTGGTGGATATTAATGAGGCTGAATTAATACATGTTGGTGGATATTGATGAGGCTGGATTAACACATGTTGGTGGATATTAATGAGGCTGGATCTAATACATGTTGGTGGATATTGATGAGGCTGGATTAATACATGTTGGTGGATATTGATGAGGCTGATAAATACATGTTGGTGGATATTGATGAGGCTGGATTAATACATGTTGGTGGATATTAATGAGGCTGAATTAATACATGTTGGTGGATATTGATGAGGCTGGATTAATACATGTTGGTGGATATTGATAAGGCTGGATTATCATGTTGGTGGATATTGATAAGGCTGGATTAATACATGTTTGGTGGATATTGATACGGCTGGATTAATACCTGTTGGTGAATATTGATAAGGCTGGATTAATACATGTTGGTGGATATTGATGAGGCTGGATTAATACATGTTGGTGGATATTGATGAGGCTGGATTAATACATGTTGGTGGATATTGATGAGGCTGGATTAATACATGTTGGTGGATATTAATGAGGCTGGATTAATACATGTTGGTGGATATTAATGAGGCTGGATTAATACATGTTGGTGGATATTGATGAGGCTGGATTAATACATGTTGGTGGATATTGATAAGGCTGGATTAATACATGTTGGTGGATATTGATAAGGCTGGATTAATACATGTTGGTGGATATTGATAAGGCTGGATTAATACATGTTGGTGAATATTGATGAGGCTGGATTAACCTACATGTTGGTGGATATTGATGAGGCTGGATTAATACATGTTGGTGGATATTGATAAGGCTGATTAATACATGTTGGTGGATATTAATGAGGCTGGATAATACATGTTGTTGGATAAATGTAAATGTAAATGATATTGATAAGGCTGGATTAATACATGTTGGTGGATATTGATAAGGCTGAATTAATACATGTTGGTGGATATTGATGAGGCTGGATTAATACATGTTGGTGGATATTGATGAGGCTGGATTAATACATGTTGGTGGATATTGATTAGGCTGGATAATACATGTTGGGGATATTGATAAGGCTGGATAAATACATGTTGGTGGATATTAATGAGGCTGGATTAATACATGTTGCGTGGATATTGATGAGGCTGGATTAATACATGTTGGTGGATATTGATGAGGCTGGATTAATACATGTTGGTGGATATTGATATAAGCGCTGGATTAATACATGTTGGTGGATATTAATGAGGCTGGGATAAATACATGTTGGTGGATATTGATGAGGCTGGATTAATACATGTTGTGGGATATTAATGAGGCTGGATTAATACATGTTGGTGGATATCTACGAGGCTGGATTAATACATGTTGGTGGATGTTGATAAGGCTGATTATTACATGTTGGTTGGATATTGATAAGGCTGGATAATACATGTTGGTGGATATTGATAAGGCTGATTAATACATGTTGGTGAATATTGATGAGGCTGGATTAATACATGTTGGTGAACTATTGATGAGGCTGATTAATACATGTTGGTGGATATTAATGAGGCTGGATTAACACATGTTGGTGGATATTGATGAGGCTGGATTAATACATGTTGGTGGATATTGATGAGGCTGGATAAATACATGCTGGTGTGGGATATTGATGAGGCTGGATTAATACATGTTGATGTGTGGATATTAATGAGGCTGATTAATACATGTTGGTGGATATTGATGAGGCTGGATTAATACATGTTGGTGGATATTGATAAGGCTGGATTAATACATGTTGGTGGATATTGATAAGGCTGGATTAATACATGTTGGTGGATATTGATGAGGCTGGATTAATACATGTTGGTGGATATTGATAAGGCTGGATTAATACATGTTGGTGAATATTGATGAGGCTGGATTAATACATGTTGGTGGATATTGATGAGGCTGGATTAATACATGTTGGTGGATATTGATGAGGCTGGATTAATACATGTTGGTGGTTATTAATGAGGCTGGATTAATACATGTTGGTGGATATTGATGAGGCTGGATTAATACATGTTGGTGGATATTAATGAGGCTGGATTAATACATGTTGGTGGATATTGATGAGGCTGGGATTAATACATGCTGGTGAATATGCTGATACAAGGCGGATTAATACATGCTGGTGGATATTGGATAAGGTTTGATTACAGACATGGATATTGATAAGGCTGGATTAATACATGTTAAAGGTGAATATTGATGAGGCTGGATTAATACATGTTGGTGGATATTGATGAGGCTGGATTAATACATGCTGGTGGATACTGATGAGGCTGGATTAACACACAAGTTGGTGGATATTGATGAGGCTTATCAACAGACATGGTGGTAAACGTAAATTATTGATGAGGCTGGATTAATATATACGTTGGTGGATATTGCTGATAAGGCTGGATTAATACATGTTGGTGGGACTACATAACAGGATATTGATGAGGCTGGATTAATACATGTTGGTGGATATTAATGAGGCTGATATCACATGTTGGTGGATATTGATAAGGCTGGATTATCACATGCTGCAGTGAATATTAAAGGAGGCTCACTAATACATGCTGGTGTATATTGATGAGGCTGGATTACTACATGTTGGTGGATAATAATGAGGCTGGATTAATA
>NW_025539959.1:0-5000 GCF_020615455.1 Coregonus clupeaformis | reverse complement strand
TGCGGAAATCAAGAGAGCTCCCGGAGCGTTCCAGAACCCTCGGGAAACTGGAGATCACGAGCCGAAAACTAGTCCACAGACAGGACCCGACTCAGACTGCCGGGATCGTTACAGTACCCCCCCTCCGGCCGAACGCCACCGGGCGGACTCCCCGGAGCGCCAGGATGGAGCGGTAGAAGTCACGGATGAGGTCAGCATCTAGGATCTGTCGCGCGCGGAATCCAACTCCTCTCTTCAGGACCATACCCCTCCCAGTCCACGAGATACTGGGAAACCCCGGCCCCGCCGTCTGGAATCCATGATGCGTCGCACCGTGTAGGCAGGACCACCTCCGATCATCCGAGGAGGAGGAGGAGGAGGCGGAGGAGGCAACAGAGGACTGAGGAAAACAGGCTTGAGGCAGGAGACATGAAAGGTGGGATGGACTCTGAGCGTCCTCGGGAGTTTGAGTCGAACTGCCACCGGATTGATCACCTTCTCCACCACAAACGGACCAATGAACTGGTAACAACTTCCTAGACTCAGTCCGTAGGAGAAGATCCCGTGTGGCCAACCAGACCCTATCTCCGATGGTGTAGGTGGGAGCGGGGATCCGGCGACGATCGCCTGGAGCTGATACCGGTCCGAAACTCTAAGGGAGTGCCTTTCTGGCCCGATGCCAGGTCCGGTGGCAACGACGAATATGGGCCTGAACAGAAGGCACTGAGAGCTCCTTCTCCTGAGAAGGGAACAAGGGAGGTTGGTAGCCATACAGGCACTGGAAGGGGAGACATCCCAGTGGCAGATGTAGGGGAGAGTATTGTGGGCATACTCAACCCAAGGCAACTGAGAGACCCAGGAGGTGGGGTTGGAAGAGGCCAGGCAGCGTAGCGTGGATTCCATCTTCTGGTTGGCTCTCTCCGCCTGACCATTAGATTGGGGGTGAAAACCAGATGTGAGACTGACTGTAGCTCCAATGGCCAAACAGAAGGACTTCCAGACAGCAGAGGTAAACTGAGGGCCACGGTCGGAAACGATATCACTGGGCAACCGTGGACCCTGAAAACCTCCCTAACCAGGATCTCGGACGTCTCCGAGGCAGAGGGAAGCTTGGCAATTGGCACAAAGTGGGCGAACTTGCTGAATCTGTCCACGATAGTCAGAACGACCGTGTTCCCCTCAGAAGCGGGCAACCCAGAGACAAAGTCCAGGGCCAGATGCGACCATGGTCGCCGGGGAATAGGAAGGGGGTGAAGTAGTCCAGAGCTGGGCCGATTGGTACTCTTATTCTGCGCACACACTGGACAGGCAGCAACATAACCCCGAGTATCCTCGGCCATGGCAGGCCACCAAAAACGTCTGCGAAGAAACGCCATCGTCCGAGCCACGCCAGGGTGACAAGCCATCTTGCTGGCGTGGGACCATTTGAGGACCAGGACGAACCGACTCAGGCACAAACAACCGACCGGGTGGACCGTTACGGGGACCGGGCTGCGTCCGAAGAGCCGCCATCACCTCCTCCTCAATCTTCCACCTAACAGCTCCCACGACGCAGTTCGGGGGAGAATTGTCTCGGTCTTGGACCCACTCTCCTCCGTCTTGGAGAACATCCGAGACAAGCGTCCCGTTGCCGTTCTTAGATCCAGGTCGGACGTCAGGGAAAAAATTGAATCGTCCGAAAAAACAACGACCACCTGGCCTGGCGGGAGTTGAGACGTCTAGCCGATTGCACGTAAGCAAGATTCTTGTGGTCAGTCCAGACAATAAACGGCTGCTCCGCCCCTCCAACCAGTGGCGCCACTCCTCCAAGGCAAGTTTCACCGCGAGAAGCTCCCGGTTACCCACATCGTAATTCCTCTCCGCAGGCGAAAGGCGACGAGAGTAGTAGGCGCAGGGATGGAGTTTACTGTTCGATGGAGCATCGCTGCGACAGGATGGCGCCAACTCCCACATCAGACGCGTCCACTTCAACGAGCGAACTGACGGGCCGTGTCGGTTGAGAGAGAATCGGTGCGTTGGTGAATCGCCTCTTCAAATCCAGAAACGCTCGATCCGCCTCCGGATTCCACTTGAAGCTCCTGGATACTGGAAGTCAAGGCCGTTAACGGAGCGGCCACACGGCTGTAATCCCGGATGAATCTGCGGTAGAAATTCGCAAACCCCAAAAATCTCTGGAGCTGCAATCTCGTACCGGGCTGGGCCCATTCCCAGAACCGCTCTAACCTTCTCCTGGTCCATCCTAATCTCTCCCCTGGAGATGATGTACCCGAGAAAGGATGTCGTGTGGGCGTGAAACTCGCACTTCTCGGCCTTCACGAACAGGCGATTCTCCAACAATCGCTGCAGAACCTGCCGGACATGCTGGACGTGGTCGGAAGGTTCCTTCGAGAAAGATCAGAATGTCATCCAGGTAAACAAACACAAAGAGACCGATCATATCTCTCAGGACGTCGTTCACCATACTCTGGAATACCGCTGGAGCATTTGGTCAGTCCAAACGGCATCACCTGATACTCGAGTGACCCATCGGTGTATTGAAACCCGTCAACCACTCGTCTCCCTCTCTGATCCGGACCATGTGATACGCATTGCGTAGGTCTAGCTTGGTGAACACCGTAGCACCCTGTAAGTCGAAGGCAGAACTCATCAAGGGCAGGGGATACTTGTTCTTGACCGTGATGTCATTCAACCCCCGATAATCAATACACGGTCGAAGAGAGCCATCCTTCTTACCCACAAAGAAGAATCCTGCCCCCAGGGGTGATGACGAGGAACGAACGAGACCAGCAGCTAGGGACTCCTTGATGTAGGTCTCCAAAGCTTCACGTTCAGGCGGGAGATACTGTATAACCTTCCCTTGGGGTAGACAGCTCCAGGGAACAGGTTGATGGCACAATCATATGGTCGGTGGGGAGGGAGTGACAGAGCCTTCTGCTTACTGAACACTTCCCCCAAATCGTGTGATATGTCTCGGGAACCAGGGACAAATCTGGGGGTTTAGCCTCAATCACCTGACTGGGAACCGAATGGGGACAGGCAGTCTTGAGAGCAGTTAGCATGACAATCAAGGCTCCAACTCGTTACCTTGCCCGTCACCCAATCGAACGTGGGATTGTGTTCCTTCAGCCAGGGGTATCCAAGGACCAGAGGAACATGGGAAGACGGCAGAATGAAGAATGAAATCATCTCCGAATGATTCCCGACAACAGCATCTTAACCGGTTCAGTCCTCATCGGATACGTGCCAGACTACTGCCGTTCAGAGTGGTCGCTTCAATGGCTTCCGGCAATTGCTCCTTGGAAAGCCCCAGCTGTTCCACCAACTCGGCATCAAGAAAGCTTCCACCGGCACCTGAATCGATAAAAGCGTTAATCGCTAAGCTCTGATTCCTGTTCACAAGGGTAGCGGAAACGGGGTCTGACAGAGGTACTGAGAGGTTGAAACTGGCTCGCTAACAGTCCTCCCAACTTTAGCGAGGCCGGGCAGTTTGACGACCGCCGGGAACAAGTGGAGATGTAATGTCCCGAGCTACCACAGTAGAGGCAGCAGTTGGTCTTACGTCTATGTTGACGCTCCTCCTTGGTTAACCCGTGCCGCCTTCCACTTGCATGGGTTCAGAATCGGGAGAGAGGGCCTCTCCACTAATCCTTTGTGGTGGAGAATGATCGACGTGTTCTGGTCCACCACCCGACCCGACTGGGAACTGAGAAGCTGATCGATTGGACGGACCCCATTGCTTCTCCCTCCTTCGCTCTCGGACTCGATTGTCCACCCGAATAGACAAGGCTACCAAGCTGTCCAGGTCACTAGGCTCCGGATAGGAGATCAACTCATCCTTGAGCTGCTCCGACAGACCCTGGTAAAAGGCCGCTTGCAGAGACTCCTCATTCCACCCACTCTCACAGCCAACGTCTTGAACTCGATCACGAAGTCGGCCACGCTGCGAGTTCCTTGGTGAAGCGAAAACAGGCGCCTAGCTGCGTCCCTCCCTCGGGACGGAATGGTCGAAGAGCTTCCTCATCTCGGCCGTGAACCCCTGGTATGAAGCCATGCAGGGGTCTTGTCGTTCTCCAAACGGCTGAAGCCCACTCCAGCGCTCGACCACGCAGCAACTCAATCACAAAGGCTATCCTAGCCTTGTCTGTGGCATAAGAGTAGGGCTGTAGATCGAACACTAACCCACACTGCATAAGGAAAGAACGGCATCTTCCCAGCTCCCCCTCATATTTATCCGCGTCGGAACCTTGGGCTCACGGAAGGACACAGCTCCAGACGCGGCAGGCGAGATGGGTGAAACCGGTAGTGAATCCTCCACCGGAAACTTGCGCTGGTTCTGGACCTCCGTCAGACCGGTAGAAAGGTTCCGAACTGACAACGCTATCTCCCTGTAGTGCCGTGCTATGTTGGTCCCAACATCTTCTCCTGATGGGAAATGGCATGGCGAACAGAGTCCAGTTCGCTGGGTTCATTACTGGCCGGATCGTTCTGTCACGAGTTACAAAGCCAGAACCCAGAAGCAGACCAGGAACAAGGTAAGTTAAACGAAGGTGAGTGTTTATTTACAAATTCAAGAGTGATGCTGAATAATCCAGGGAACAGAGTGGGCGGTTTGGTTAGTTGTTGGGGGTGCAGTGGTTGATCAATCATGGCTCGGCAGCCGCCCATCTACCAGGCAGAGAAGGTTGGATGAAGGTTCCGGACGAGTGACTGCAGATGGAACAAACGGAGGTAAGTAAACAACAAACCAACAAGGTGCAAAACAACAAAACTAACGTAGTAAGCTCTAAGACTGATACTCTGGTAAACCTACTGTCATGGCTACCGATCCGGCAGGGCAATGGATGTTAGGCCAGAGCCTAAGAAGGGTGATGATCAGGACCAGTGTACAGATTGCTGATGGGATGCAGGTGCGGAAATCAAGAGAGCTCCCCGGGAGCCGTTCCAGAACCTCGGGAAACTGGAGATCACGAGCCGAAAACTAGTCCACAGACAGGACCCGACTCAGACTGCCGGGATCGTTA
>NW_025539958.1:0-10622 GCF_020615455.1 Coregonus clupeaformis | reverse complement strand
TGTTGCTATTCCAGTTTCAATTGTTCTGCCTAAAGGGTTACGAAACCCCTACCTGTCCCAGACCTGCTGTTTTCAACTTCCCCAATGATCGGCTATGAAAAGCCAACTGAGAGACCTGAGCCCTAGGACCACGCGCCGACTACCGGCCGTGGTGACTCCTTGCTGTCCCCAGTCCGCCTGGCCTTGCTGCTATTCCAGTTTTAACTGTTCTGCCTGGGCGTTATGGAACTCTACCTGTCCAGATCTGCTGTTTTCTTAACTTTTAATGATCGAAGCAGAAAAAGCCAACTGAGATTTATTCCTGATTATTATTTGACCATGCTTGTCACTTATGAACATTTTTGAACATCTTGGCATGGTTCTGTTATAATCTTCACCCGGCACAGCCAGAAGAGGACTGGCCACTCATAGCCTGGTTCCTCTTAGGTTTCTTCCTAGGTTTTCGCCTTTCTAGGGAGTTTTTCCTAGCCACCGTGCTTCTACACCTGCATTACTAGCTGTTTGGGGCTTCCAGGGCTGGGTTTTGGCACAGCACTTCGAGATATTAGCTGATGTAAGAAGGGCTAAAAATAAAATTGATTGATTGATTGATTGTATAAGGCCGTGAAGCAAAACAAGAAAATGCTTTATCCAGAACCGGGCGCCTTCTAGTGGCCGACTTTAATGCAGGCAAACTTAAATCAGTTTGACCTAATTTCTACCAGCATGTCACATGTGCAACAAGAGGAAAAACCTCTAGAGCCCCACCTTTACTCCAAACACAGAGGCGACCCTGCTTTTCCTCGCACTCCATTTGGCAAATTCGACCATAATTTATCCTCCTGATTTCTTTTACAAGCAAAAACTAAAGCAGGAAGTAACCAGTGACTCGCTCACGGGAAGTGGTCAGATGACACGGATGCTATGCTGCAGGACTGTTTTGCTAGCACAGACTGAATATGTTCCGGGATTCATCCAATGACATTGAGGATTATACCACCTCAGTCACCGGCTTCATCAATAAGTGTATCGACGACGCCGTCCCCACAGTGACCGCAGGTATAACCAGGCAACAACCGGTAGGACACTAAATCTGCACGCTAATAGAAACCTGCTTATGCCCTCCAACGAACCATCAAACAGGCAAAGCGTCAATACAGGACTAAGATTGAATCCTACTACACCGGCTCTGACACTCGGCCGGATGTGGCAGGGCTTGCAAACTTTACAGACTACAAAGGGAAACCCAGCCACAAGGTGCCCAGTGACGAGTCATCAGACAAACTAAATGCCTTTATGCTTGCTTTCGAGAAAGCAACACTGAAGCGCGCATGAGAGCACCAGCTGTTCCCGACAACTGTGTGATCAAGCTCAGGTCAACTTAAAACAGGTCAACATTCGCTGGGCACAATGGGAGCCAGACGGATTACCGGACGGTACTCAGGAACATCATGGACCAACTGGCAAGTGTCTTCACTGACATTTTCTAACCTCTCCCTGAAATACCTACATGTTTCAAGCAGACCACCATAGTCCCTGCAGCCCAAGAAAGCGAAGGTAACCTGCCTAAATGACTACTGCCCCGCAAGCACTCACGCCGTAGCCATGAAGTGCTTTGAAAGGCTGGTCATGACTCACATCAACACCATCATCCCGAAAACCTAGACCCACACTCCAATTCCGCATGCCGGGCCCAACAGATCCACAGATGACGCACCTTAATCGCACTCCACACTGCCCTTCCCACCTGGACAAAAGCAACACCAAATGAGAATGCTGTTCATTGAGTACAGCCTGGCCGTTCAACACCATAGTGCCCACAAAGCTCATCACTGTTCAAGGACCCTGGGACCAAACACCTCCCTCTGCAACTGGATCCTGGACTTCCTGACGGCCACCCCCAGGTGGTAAGGGGTAGGCAACAACACAACTGCCAGGCTGATCCTCAACACGGGGCCCACTAGGTGCATGCTTAGTCCCTCCTGTACTCCTGTTTACCCACGACCGCATGGCCAAGCATGACTCCAACACCATCATTAAGTTTGCTGACGACACAACAGTGGTAGGCCTGATCAACGACAACCCATGAGACAGCCTAGGGAGGAGGTCTGACCTGGCAGTGGCCAAACAGCACAACAACCTCTCCTCAATGTGAGCAAGACAAAGGAGCTGATCGTGGACTACAGGAAAAGGGCAAGCTCGAACAGGCCCCATTAACATCGATGGGGGCTGTAGTGGAGCCGGTCGAGAGTTTCAAGTTCCTTGGTGTCCACATCACCAATAAACTATCATGGTCCAAACACACCAAGACAGTCGTGGAAGAGGGCACAACAACACTTTTTTCAACCCTCAGGAGAATGAAAATAATTGGCATGGGTCCCTAGACCTTCAAAGTTATTCAGCTGCACCATCGAGAGCATTCTGACCGTTGCATCACCGCCTGGTATGGCAACTGCTCAGCATCCGACAACAAGGCGCTACAGAGTGGCAGTGCGTACGGCCCAGTACATCACTGTGGCCAAGCCCTGCCATCCAGCACCTATACTAGGCGGTGTCAGAGGAAGGCCCAAAGTTGCAAGACTCCAGTCACCCAAGTCATAGACTGTTCTGCTACTGAACGGCGAGTGGTACTGGAGCCATGAGACTGCTGAACAATTAATCAAATGGCCACCAGGACTATTTGCATTGACCCCCCATTTGTTTTTACACTGCTGCTAATCGCTGTTTATTATCTATGCATAGTCACTTTAACCCCTACCTACATGTACAAATTACCTCAGACTAACCTGTACCCACGCACATTGACTGGTACCAGTACCCTGTATATAGCCTCATATTGTTATTTCATTGTGTTTTTAAAAAAGTTTATTTAGTAAATATTTTATTAACTCTATTTCTGGAACTGCATTGTTGGTTAAGGGTTTTGTAAGTAAGCATTTCATGGTAAGGTCTACACTGCTGTATCTGCCGCATGTGACAAATAAAATACATTTTGTATTAGATTTTTTATTTGGGACTTAACCTTATATCAGCAGCAGCAGTGGAGGAGAGAGGAGAGAGAGACAGACAGTGGCTGCCCTGCCCCGTGAGCGGTGTAGGGACACCAGTGTTTACCGCCTGTTTTAGTCACAGCACATCAGATGCCGGCTGTATCAAAGTAGTGTCATCTCTGCATACAATTAATACATTAGCCTGTATTAGCAGAATCAAACGGAGAGCCATTGTGCTATATGATCGACAGACACTGAAGACACTTGTTTGACGTTTTACTGCATTGTTAGAGCTTGTAACATAAGCATGTTGCTGCACCCGCTATAACATCTGCTGAACTGTGTACGCGTCAGTAAACTTTGATTTGATTTTGATTTGAAGTGACTTCTGTTAGAAGGAATACAAACACTGAGGTTCCTGTAGAGTCAAGAGAGTCTGAAGAAATGCTGCTGCTTACCCAAAGCGTATGATGTAAATAACAGCACAGCTCTCCTGGAGAGAAAAGGCAGAGGAATGTACTCAGAAATACCAGCCTTTGAGACACCTGAAGGGGAAAGTAATCTAATCAATGAGAGAGAGGGAAAGTAAAAGAGATGGGTGAGAGAGAGAGGGAACAAGAATGAGGGAGAGAGTAGAGGGAGTAAAGTTAAGGTGTGGGGGCTGTCAGGGTTGATGGAGGGAGAAGGAGAGAACGTGAGGGTAAAGCTAATGTTGCAAACTGGTAGTGCCGGGTGGCCAATTGAAATTCAGTCTGTGTGTCTCTTCAATGCAGGAGGAGACAATGGTAAAGATAGGAGAAACGCTTCCTCCCTCTCCTTCCCTATCCCTCTGTTATGCTCCTCTTCCTCTCTACCCTTCTCTCTCTCCCTCCCTCCCTATCCTTCTGTTTTGTCACTTCTCCCGAGAGGGGGTAGGTTGAGCGAGGTGGGCGGGTAGGAGAAATGGAAGGCTTGATCGAGCAGAGACACAGCAATGAGTATACTATGGTCTGACTTAATCATCTGTTAGGCTGCTGAGTGCACTGGGCAGGGCAAGAAAGGAGGAGAGGACAGAGGGAGGGGAAGAGGAGTGATGAAGGCGTTTCCACTCAGTGCTCAGACATGACTGGAGCCGAGAATTCGTGACTGCCTTCTGCACCACAGCGAGGGAGAAAGAGAGAGAGTCCTGCTACTCCTGCTACTCGCTGCACCAGACAAACAGACACAACAAGACACACAGTCTGTTCTCACCAGCCAGCCCAGCAGCCAGCTCTCTGTCTGAGCCTCTGCCCTGACCACTGCCCTAACAGGAATCCCCCCTGCCACCAACACAATTTCTACAGAAGAGAGAGAAAGAGAAAGAAGAGAGAGAAAGAGAAGAAGAGAGAGAGAAAGAGCCCCGTTTACTCTTTCCTGTCCATCCATCTGACTGAACCCAAGGTGGCAGAGAGAGGGAGAAGGGTTAAGCATACGCCCCATTAGGGAAGAACAGCGGTCAATACGATAGTGCAGCTCCACCTCCCGTCTGAGTCAGGACCCTGTCTGCACCGGGGTGGTGTCCCCCAGAAGCCCCTACAGGACAGTGTCACAGTACACACACCAGAACCAAGGGAGCCAGCCAGCCACAGCAGGGAAGCTGGAACAGCAGCAGCACTGCAGAGGATTTGGTTAAAGCTAGATAGAGGAATATGAATTTACAGGGGTAACTGGCAGTGCTGTAACAGACCTGCGCCTCACTCAGAGGCACTCTACTCTCTCTTTGCATCTCTGCTGCGCTGTGGGACATGGGGGCGGGCTGGAGTGGCTAAGGAGGCACTGAGTCGACTTCCGCTGTGGAAACTGCCCTGCCGAGAGTTAGATAGTGCTTGGGTCTGTCTGTGAGGATCTAAGTGCACGGTGGAGGGGGGGAGGAGGGGGGCTCGGTGTGGGATACGACAGTTCTGCTCTCATTGCTACTCCGTCTCTCCATCTCCTCCTTCCTTCTGCTCCCTCTCTCTCCTCTCCTCCTCCACCCCTCTCTCTCCTGCACCCTCCTGCGGGCAGAGTGTAAAGCCATGGACCGAGGCTGAGGATGCTGCTGCCTGACAGAGGTCTGGGTGAGGCGGCTAAGCCGCCTCGTTCCTGAACCCCTGGTTCCCTTCATGCCGTGCTGTGGGCTGCCCATCGCCGGAGAGCACAGTTTCCATATGTGAGTCTGCTGCCTAATTCTCTCAATTTTTAGTACGGAGACAGAGCGTGGAGGGAGAGAGATTAATAAAGGAGGGTAAAAAATGTGTAATTGCTTTTTTTCACTGAGAACACCAGAGCCATACTGCATGAGTCTTTGTAATGTTGTGCTGCTGTCAACAACAAATACACTGAGGAAACGGTTCATGTAATGATTCTTTCTAGGAATACCTGTAGGTTTAAGTTCAAAGGTTGTGCGTGTGCGTATGTGTGTGTGCACATGCAGGCATGTACGTTTGCCTGAAAGAGTAAAAACACACACACACACACACACACACACACACACGCGCTTTTGTGTTTTTCTGTTTTGACTGTACCTGGATGCACCCTTTCAGAGCCTCTTTCTGCACCCTGTCCCACTGAGACTGCAGGGACTTACTGAGAGAATGTTTTTCCCAAATCAGCGACTGGCAGCTTCTACAGAGCTCTGCTGGTTAGTATCATGTGCACCAGCCAGCAAACACACTAAGAGGCAGTCGATTGATTCTTTATCCCGTTTATTATGGGGATGGACGGAGAGAGCGGAGAATGCAGTCGTGGGGTGGTATAGAGCGATGTCCGCATGGCTCAGACGCTCGGGCACATGCTGGGCTGACGCCAGAGTTTTTAATGGGCTTTACTCAGTTTATTTCATCTCTTCTGTGTGTGCGAGCATCTGCGCTGAAATGCTGTCTAACAGATAGAATGAGTTTGTGAGACAGGCTTGTCTTTCGAAACATTCAAGGGTTCCCCTCTCCTGTCATTTATGTCTGCCGAAGGGGGAATGGCAGCGGCAGATCACAAAGTGAGACAAGGTAATCAAATATTTCAAATATCTGCCATTTGTGTTGCTTTTTCCCCAAGATCTGACTTTGGCCTGGTACACATCTCTGTCAGTGTTTGATTGTCTTGGTATGAGTGTTTGGGTGGACTCCATGCCCAGTTATAGAGAGAAGAAATAGAAGTCTCTGGCTCTGCGCAGTATACTCTGAATACAGTAGCAACTGTTTTTGCCACACACACACACACAAACACACACACACACACACACCATTTATAACACAAGGACTGCAGAGATAACCGTTTTATTGCATGACTGCTGTCACCACTAGATGTCCCCATAACCCCTTTCAGATTAGATGTTCTATACACACACACACACACACACACACACACACACACACACACACACACACACACACACACACACACACACACACACACACACACACACACACACATTTTACACATGCACCCAGTACCACGGCTTTTATGGTACTATAATCAACTCATGGTGCAATAGTGCAGTAGTAATCGTTTTTCATTGTCTAATTTTTGTATGAATTAGATGTCACCCTCAGATCTCAGACAGAGCTTGGTTAAAATGTGTATAGAATGTTCTTAGAATTGGCCTGTAGTATGTCATTCCATTATGGCGCTTTCACTGGTCTAAATCAGAGCCAACCATAGCTAGGTGCTTACAGTATATTACATACATACAGGTCTTCATTCCCAAATGACACCCTATTCCCCTATTTAGTATAGTTTAGTCACTATATGCGAATAGGGTATTATTTGGGACGGGGATTTACAGAGGTTCTACATTAATTTCTATGGACAAATTACCCCAGTCCAATCAGCATACAAACACACATGCATTGTGCTCCCAGTACAGCTGTTATAGCTGTTATATCATACTACTTTCAATCTTTTTGCTGACATAATGGTTGTAAATTATCCACTGCAACGACAACAACAAAATCCTCACACGCTTCTTCCCAGTGTCTCTGTTTAAATCAATTTGACCATCTCTGCGTGGCATGCACACTCATGCTGCTGTGGTCTGGATTAACATTTACAAAAGAGTGGATTTAATCTGAGTGATGAGTGGATTAGTGCGTGGGACTGCAGGCAGGGTTTAGGCTTACTGGCCCTGTGCAGCTGGAGAGATGGCTGTTGTCCTACTCCCTACACTGCAGGATGCTCTGAGCAGAGACCAAGAACTCTCTGTGTGTGGGATGCTTTGAAAATGCAAAAAGGCATTCATTGTTTAAGGGTGAAACTAATAAAGAATGTAAGGATTTTGTTTGTGCATACACTGAAGAAAAAAGCAAACATTAGGAACACCTTCCTAATATTGCGTTGCACGCCCTTTTGCGGGGCATGGACTTCTACAAGGTGTCAAAAGTGTTCCGGTGGATGTTGGCCCATGCTGACTCCAATACTTCCCACAGTTGTGCCAAGTTGTCAGGGATGTCCTTTGGGTGGTGGACCATTCTTGATACACACAGAAAATTCAGCAACATTGTAGTTCTTCAAACACTCAAACCGGTGTGCTTGGCACCTACTACCATACTCCTGCTCAAAGGCACTTACATATTTTGTCTTGCCCATTCACCCTCTGAATGGGTACACCTACACAATCCATGTCTCAATTGCCTCAAGGCTTAAAAAATTATTCTTTAACCTGCCCTCCACTTCATCTACACTGATTGAGGATTTAACAGGTGACATCAATAAAGGATCAATAGCGTCACCTGGATTCACCTGGTCAGTCTGTCATGGAAAGAGCAATTGTTCTTAATGTTTTGTACACTAGTGTATATGGCTATTTTCATAATGGTGACTACAGTATATGAGGTGGTAAGAGTCCACACGTTCATGTGATTCTATCTGCTTTTGAACTCTGAGACTGCTTCCTTCCGTGACACACCACTCTTTCTATGACACTCCTCTCACATGGAGGCCCAAACCGCTGTTTTACGTCTGAAATGGGCGGAACACAATTCCGCTCGCGATGGAATTTAGAGCACAGAGGAGACCTTGCTGAATGGGACTGACTCTGACAAGCAACAGACTAAAGGGCCAGGGTAGTCTTAGACACTCTGCATGGAAACTGGGCTAATTGAAGACAGCTCTTACTGGTTCCCATCGTGCAACGGACTGAGAGTAGCAGTGCAGCTGTAGCCTGTATTAGAGTTTAGCAGCACAGTCAGCGTAGGCAGTAGTCTGGGTACCAGTCTTTTTAGCAAATAATTCCATTCCTTGCCACTCCTGTATTGCCAAAGACACTGGCCTTTGTCAATCTCAACGCTCAATATGCAGCCAGATTTACAGTGCAGTTGCTGATTGGCAGTTGGAAACATCATTAATATTTTCCATGACAACGTTATGGAACATGGGGTGTGTTACAAATTTGTCTCAATCTAGCAATCTAGAACAACAATTAACACTGCTACAACCTGCAGCAGTCATTACGTTGTGAGAAGGCAGTGTCAATGCAAGATTATGTTGTTCAAAGTGGCTAGGAGGACCATAAAATGAGAGGAAGATAAATAATGACATGGAAAATATTAGCCTACAAGATTAAATCGAGCCACGTTGTTTAGTTGCGCCCCATTAATGAGTTGCATACATTTCTACCATTTTGCTAAGTGCACATTCCAGTTATATTTTTTGTCCCTTCTACCTTGGACAGTCTGCTTTAGGATACTTTCAGAATGGACATTTGTTTTCCAAACTGCCCACTGTAATTCTTCATTTTTCATTCAATTGAGTCTATGACGGAAGCCTAGTGGTTTTAATTCCTAGGCGCGAAGATATTTTCCCAACATCCTGTCTAGACGTATATTAAGGCTATACTGATCACTCGCGGCTTGGCTGCCAAATGTATAGATGTCCCCATAGGCCTAATATTTAAATCTGAGGTAATGTGACTACAATCATTATTTTTCTATCCATAGTAGACGCCTATTCAATTCATTGGCACAAAACGGGCATCAGACATATTGTTTGCCTCTGGCTTGCATTGCACAGGTGGTGTCGGTCGCCCACCACTGTAGTAGGCTGGGCCTAATATATTGGCTAGCATAATGGTCGGTGGATTATTAATAGCCCAACCTATGAATTCACTTCTAATTTACACATACACTAATGTCAAAAAGTTTTAGAACACCTACTCATTCAAGGGTTTTTTCTTTATTTTTACTATTTTCTACAATGTAGAATAACAGTGAAGATATCAAAACTATGAAATAACAATACTTTGGAATCATGTAGTAACCAAAAGTGTTAAACAAAATCAAAAATATATTTTAGATTTTAGATTCTTCAAATAGCCACCCTTTGCCTTGATAACAACTTGCACACTCTTGGCATTCTCTCAACCAGATTCACCTGGAATGCTTCCAACATTCTGAAGGAGTTCCCACATATGCTGAGCACTTGTTGGCTGCTTTTCCTTTACTCTGCGGTCCAACTCATCCCAAACCATCTCAATTGGGTTTATAAAAAATTAAAATAGCCCTTACACAGCCTGAGGTGTGTTGGGTCATTGTGCTGTTGAAAACAAAAATGATAGTCCCACTAAGCCCAAAACCAGGTGGGATGGCGTATCGGCTGCAGAATGCAGTGGCAGCCATGCTGGTTAAGTGTGCCTTGAATTCTAAATAATTCACAAGACACTGTCACCAGCAAAGCAACCCACACCATAACACCTCCTCCTCCATGCTTCACTGTGGGGAATACACATGCGAAGATCATCCGTTCACCCACACCGCCTCACAAAGCCACGGCGGTTGAACCAAAATCTCAATTTGACCAGACCAAAGGACAAATTTCCACCGGTCTAATGTCCATTGCTCGTGGTTTTCTGCCCAAAGGAAGTCTTCTTCTTATTATTGGTGTCCTTTAGTAGTGGTTTCTTTGCAGAAATTCGACCATGAAGGCCTGATTCACACAGTCCCTCCGAACAGTTGATGTTGAGATGTGTCTGTGACTTGAATCCTGTGAAGCATTTATTTGGGCTGCAATTTCTGAGGCTGGTAACTCTAATGAACCTATCCCCCTGCAGCAGATGTAACTCTGGGTCTTCCATTCCCGGTGTGCGGTCCTCATGAGAACCAGTTTCATCATAGCTCTTGATGGTTTTTGCGACTGCACTTGAATAAACTTTCAAAGTTCTTGAATGTTCCGTATTGACTGATCTTCATGTCTTAAAGTGATGATGGACAGTCATTTTCTCTTTGCTTATTTGGAGCTGTTCTTGCCATAAGATAGACTTGGTCTTTTACCAAATAGGGCTATCTTCCTGTATGCTCCCCTACCTTGTCACAGCAATAACTGATTGGCTCAAATGCATTAAGAAGGAAATAAATCTCCACAAATTAACTTTTAACAAGGCACAACTGTTAATTGAAATGCATTCCAGGTGATCACCCATGAAGCTGATTGAGAGAATGTCAAGAGTGTTCAAAGCTGTCATCAAGGCAAAGGGTGGTTATTTGAAGAATCTCAAATATAAAATATATTTGATTTGTTTAATACTGTTTTGGTTACTACATGATTCCATATGTTATTTTATAGTTTTGATGTCTTCACTATTAATCTACAATGTTGAAAATAGTAAAATAAAGAAAAACCCTTGAATGAGTAGGTTTTCTAAAACATTTGACTGCTATATGTTCCCTT
>NW_025539957.1:0-10633 GCF_020615455.1 Coregonus clupeaformis | reverse complement strand
AAACAGAGGTTTCTCTTTAATTTTCAGTTCTAAGTGAAAGTTGAAAATATGTATTTACAGATGTTGAAAATATGTATTTTACAGCCATTGAAAATACACACTTTTTGGGTCCTTTGGATGCCAAAATTTAAATCGTACATAATTTCATCACACCATATATGTCACTGACTGTAACCAATCTTGGATAGAAGCACCTGCCAAAATGACCTAAATGTAAATTTCTAAACAAAAAATCTACTACACAGGGTATTATTCTAATGAGCCCTCAAACAAGACCAAATTTGGTCGGTCTTGACCGGACCAAATATGAATCAATCATAGATGTCTATGTTTGGGCCAAATCTAGGCCGACCGACCAAATCTGAACAACATTGTCAGTTTGCCAACTCAAAGCCAGTCGACCAGACCAAATTCCGAACAGTTTAGCACAGTGTAATTGTCCGACCAGACCAATCTGAACCAGTTGGGCAAACAAATCAAAGCTGGACCGACCAAATCTGAACCAAGTTTAGATAAATAAGGTTAAGGTCCTAACCAGACCAAATCTTGAACCAAGTTTGGGCCCAATCAAAGCTGGTCCGGACCTAATCTGACCCACCAACCAAGACTTCTATTTGTGAGCCGAATCAAGGCGTGATCTGGAACCGACCAAAATCAAAGTCTGTGGATGTTGAAATCAAGGCCGCCCCGACAAACATTTTTTTTCATTGCATTCCCCCCGATCCTAAACGAGAAGTTTGATAAAATATAAGATGATGATGTTGTGTTATTGTTGTTGATGATAATAAAGATTATGACTACAGTGGCATGTAATGATTGCAGCGTATAATGCATAGCATCAAACAGGCCATATAAGCTTTCACCAGCATCTAGCTCTATTCTCTTCTCAACCTTTTTTTCAGCTCTGGTCACATGATGTGTACCCACAGTGTGTGCACATTAAGGGTGCATTCAAGTCTCGCGGTGTGCCGGCATGGCGCGCCCCCGGTCTGCCCTCTGTTTGTGCCAAGGGCCACATTGCGGAGATTGATGGCGCTAGGGTAAGTTAGTCATTTCAGAGTGGTGACAGCATGGGATTGATTAGCCTGTCTGATAATGTCACTGGGAGCTGGCACACACTGGTGGTAATGTCTGATGACCCCTGGGACAGGCATATGTTCCCCCACACCCCCGGGATGCCCACAATGGTTCTGGCAGTGGATAGAAGAACCAATGCTAGACAATACTTCTTAAAGGCTTAATGACATCATTTCTGAGTTAAAATGGCTTTGTTTGGTGAGAATAGGCCATAAGCTAACCTGGCTTACAACCTACTGGTCTCTGCTACAACTAGGTACAGGTGTCTTTTTCATTTCTAGATCAAGTCATCACGGCAAAGTTGTTATAATGTTAGGTCGCTATATGGTTGCAAGCAACCTGTAAACAACCTGACTATGACATCACAACTAAATAATTCCAACCAGTTTTGCTCCCTCTGGGACAATCCATCGCTTTTTCTTCCTGTATTGGCTAGGTCAGTGTTCTGACCATTGTAGAGAGATTTGATGTATTTCATCCACTGAGAGATAGAATAAAGAACCCATGAAGCCCATGGAAATTTGGTTTTTTGAAGCTAGATGTTAGGATTTGAGGAAGATACACTTATAGGGGTGATATTTATCAGGGCCAGAGTGCAGTAGGGAGCGACTTGGCATTAAATGCTCATTTCTAGTGACTTTTGAGAAAAGGAACAGACAAATCACTTACAAATGGGCAAATTTGACAAGGCTAAGAAGGGCCTTGCAGAGAGGCACTTACTCTGTTACAGTCCAATCAGTCTTAAGACTCACGCCATTATACTGTACTGAATACCAATGTGACTGTGTAATGTGGATACTGTATATTCAATTAAACAACCATTTTATACTCTTTCTCTTGCTACTGTGTGACTAATTTCTCAGTATTTTTCACTTCTTGGGTTTTACACTGCTTCTCTACATACTGTATGGTTTGAAAGTTAACGTAATTGAAATACAGTTATTATACTGTATTATAAACTGGGTTGTTCGAGCCCTCGAATGCTTTATTGGCTGAAAGCCGTGGGTATATCAGACCGTATGCCATGGGTATGATCAAACACTTATTTTTACTGCTCTAATTACGCGGGTAACCAGTTTATAATAGAATAAGGCACCTTGGGGGTTTAGATATAATAATACTCACGGCTAAGGGTTGATGTTCCCAAGCACTCGCCCAAGGCCGTGCAGCGTAAGAACAGGCCCTTAGACGTGGTATATTGGCCATTTACTACACCCCCCGGGCGTATATTGTCTTAAATAATAACCAGCAACATACACAGTTAAAAACTGTTTAATTTTAGGGTAGGCATGGAACTGAAATTAGTCAATTTCCACTCTACACAATTATCAAAAATAAAAATATAGTCATGGCTGCCTCTCTTTTTCATGAATAAGTAAACACACGCAATGCACCTCTAGACTTAAAGACATGCCCCGAACTTTGGCCACTACTAAGTATTTTTTAAACCTCCCGCTTTGGGCTGGAGATGTCAATGTGTACATACATAATCTACGAGCAAAATTACTGATTTACCTTAATTAGCCACAAATCCATAGTTTGAAAGTGAATGTTTTCTGGAAGCTAAGCGGTCCAATTTCCCTAAATATTCCCCACATGGGCCAGCGTCCTTAGCAATTCGAGTTTGTGCCAATGAGCTTCAGCCCTCGCCATTTGAGTGACAGCTAGCAAGATGCACACACAGCAGAGCGAGAGTGAGAGCAATGACGCGGGTGCACATATCTGGCACATATGTGACGTAGTACGCAATTTTCGGGGCCACTTTGGGGCCCGTGAGTACTACTTTCAGAACTACTGGCTCAAAAGTACCAAGATAATCTCTTTAAGCTGCTATCATTTCATCAGAGATCATATATGATAATTCGGACTGATTCGCACAATGACAGATCATCAGTCTATGAACTCTATGAGCTTGGAGAGGCACTTCCACAATCTTACCCGTTAGTTTGTGGCCCTCTCAAGTCCTTTTTTCTCTCTCTCTCTCTCTCTCTCTCTCTCTCTCTCTCTCTCTCTCTCTCTCCATGGCTGTCACTCTCCTGCCATGATCTGGATAGCACTGGAAGAGGTCTTCACAAATGGAACTCCTTCATGACCCATAATCAGTGTGATGAAGTTAAAGACATCTCAGCAGAAAGCAACTTTGCTCAGCTAGTTTGCTAGGGATGGTGTGCGAGCAGTTCACAAGAACCTTACTTACGCCCTCTTTTTTTTAATCTTCTTGACTAGTGGCACATCCATTGCTAACTTGCTGGCCCTATGATGCAGACTCACACAATGATTCAAATCAAATCAAATCAAATTAGTATTCGCCACATACACGTGTTTAGGGCAGATAGATATTGCGGGTGGAGCGAAATGCTTGTAGCTTCTAGCTCTGAGCAGTGCAGTAATATCTAACAAGGAATATCTAACACTCTCACAACATATACCCAATACACACAAATTAAGTAAGGAATGGAATTAAGAATATATACATATATGGACGAACAATGACAGAGCGTGTATGGACTAAGATACAGTAGAATATTATAGGATATAGTATATATACATATGAGATGAGTAATGCAAAGATATGTAAACATGATTAAAGTGACTAGTGTTCAATTTCTTAAAGCGGCCAGTGATTTCTTAGTCCATGTCCACAGGCAGCAGCCTCTAATGTGCTAGCGATGGCTATTTAATCAGTCTGATGGCCTTGAGATAGAAGCTGTTTTTTCAGTCTCTCTAGCTTTGATTGTGCAAATAATTCTGTAGCTAGTAAGTATTCTTGGCTTGAAACCATTCACTATAGTTTTTCACACATACAGCCAGAACTACACCCAGCCTTAGCTAGTTAGAGAAAACGCTGTTATGGTCCCCTGGAAGTTTTGTCTAGTTCCCAGTTAATTTGTGGAAGTTCTTTCCTTCTTAATGGGTTTGAGCCAATTAGTTGTGTTTTGACAAGGTAGGGGGTGGTATACAGAAGATAGCCCTATTTGGAAAAAGACCAAGTCCATAATATGGCAAGAACAGCTCAGCTAAGCTAAAGAGAAACTGCACAGACCATCAATACTTTAAGATATGAAGGTCGGTCAATACAGACAATTTCAATTGAAAGTTTCTAGCAGTCGTAAAACCCATTAAAGTGCACTCTTTGGGGGAGCAAGGATAACCAACTGGGACATAGCCTGTAAGTCATTCATGAGTCAGATAGTTATGCAACTATGCTGAATGTCTGTCTGTGCAGTCAGACTTGATAACCATAGCATCTCCCTGAGTTGTATATAGACAAATTCTTGGTAAGATTTGAAGAAGCTATTGCTATTTTTACCTTTCGAACATATCTTTATCTCTCCGATTTTAATTTGACCTCTATGAATGAATCAATGGCTTGAAACAACTCATGTAACAAGGAAAGAAAATATCCTGGCAATGGGTAAAAGTCATGATGCCGCTGGACCTTAACAATGGCCCCTTCTGAATAGCTCTTTATCTTCCGATTGACCTGTACGCATGAATCGAATGGCTTGAACAACACCTGTAACAAGCAAAATATCCTACTGGATAAAGTCATGATGCCGCTGACCTTAACAAAAATAGCCCCACAACATCAAAGATCCACCACCATATTTGACAGTAGGTATGGGGTTATCTGCTCATGGCATTCTCACTTCGACGCCAAACCCACCACTGGTGCGAGTAGCCAAAGAGCTCCACTTTCAAGTGTCATCTGACCAAAGCACTGGTTCCAACCAATACCAATGCTGTTTAGCAAACTCCAGGCATTTACATTTATTGCGATGACATGAAAATAGAGCTATTTGGCCACGCATACCAGTGGTGGGCTTTGGTGTCGAAATGAGAATTCATGAGTAGAAAATAACTCCATACAGTGCCTTGCAAAAGTATTGTAAATGACCCAGCTGGGCATAAAGTAAAAAGAGAGACGGGCACCAGTGACAGCAGCAGAACACAGGTTTATTCCTAAATGGGCTATTGTTCAGGCCACAACCCACGCCCCTAAACCTCAAACATACACAAATAGAACATGTCAACAATCAAGGGTCCCGAACAGAAGAGAGAGATGAGACCGTAACCCCTATTTAGTATCATTCCCAAAATCCCGTGGGATTACCCATCATAACTCAGCCTTTCCATCTGTCCTGGCATATTTAACCCCTCATAGTACCCAAGAGAAACGAAGTAACACATCCATGAACACAGAACACAACACAGGGTCGTTACATAGCCCTCCTTTCTAAACCCTAGCCCCTAGGTTACAAAACAAAATCCTTAAAACGACCCGGAGGTCGCATCAGTCTCTTGTGCCTTCCTTGACTTCACTGGTGGACCCCCAGAACACTCATCTGCCCCAATGTCATTTCCAGCACCTCCCCGAAGAGGCAGACCCCCGCCCCAGGCTCAGCTAGCACAGAGTCTCCCGCTAGACCGCCCCCGTGTGCTAAGCATCAGAGTCCCACTTCCCATTCCCTACTGTTTTCCCCCCTCTGTAGGGCGCTAATCGGTCTCGAACTACCACCTTCCTGCCCCTGGGGGGAATCCCCCGCACGGCCACCTCCCCACTCTCTCTATCAACCAGGCACGCCCCACCCAGGCACTGTCCAGCTTTTGGGCACCAAGCCCTCTTCTTGCGCGGTGGGGGAGCGCGCTGCCCAAAGCGCTCCCTAGCGCGTAGAGTCATAGTGGCGCTTTGGCGCATTCCTGCGTTGCTCGAGCTGCGCTTGCGAAGGTGGTGAGCCGCTTCTAACCGGGTGTTCTGCAGTCGACGAACATAGCCCGGGCCAGGCAAAACCCCGGCCGCCGTTATCAGGAGGGTGGCCAAACGTCAGCCCGGGCTGGGAGTGCGCAACCCACGACCAACATTTGCGCTTGGGGAGCACGCAGTCGATTCCTAAGAACAGCCGACCCACATGCCATGAGAATAAACGGTAAGTGGGTGTCCGAATCTCTTGGTGTTTTGAGGTAACGATAGCCAGCTGTTGTGCTAATGTTCTGTTAAATCTTTCCACCAGCCCACACTCTGGGGATGAAGCGGAGTAGAGCGCGTCTTCTCCGCGCCTAACCGTCTACAGACTCTGAGAACACCCGTGACTCAAAGTTTCTCCCTGAGTCGCTGTGTATAGACTGTGGTACCCCGAACCCACTGATTATTCCTCTACCAATGCATCAGCTACTGTTTCTGCTCTGGTCTGGGAGAGCGTAAGCGCCACTTGGTAAGTCCATAGCAGTTAGAATCCACCTGTTACCGCTGTCTGTGATTGGAAACGGTCCAATCTATGTCCACCCCCAGATCTCTCCATGGGCTCCCATACTGGGAATTGCGGTAGGAGTGGCGTGTGACTGACCTGGAGTGTCCTTTCAGCAGCACACTCATCGCACTGCCTGGCAAAAGTCCTCCACATCCCTCCTGTGCCTGGCCCAATAGAAGCCTTTACGCGACGCGCTTTATCGCTTTGGAGACCCTCAAAATGCCCTGCGCCTACTCCCGTGAAGCTAAGCAAGTAACACGCTCCCTTGCAGCCTTTTTGGGAACCACTACCTAGGCCACGTCACTTCTCCAGTAGCTGGCTTTTTTCCACCCTCTGAGCACTCCCTCAGCCACTCTAAGGACTGAGAATTTAGCCCGGAGTCCTTTGGTGACTGGTGATAGAGGGGCTACTTCCCCCCATGGCGACCGCCTTCTCTCTTCCACCCACCTCAGCCGGACGTAGCCTCTCTGCCTCTCCTCCTGGCGACGCTCCACTCCCGACGTCCACAGCCTCAAGCCCCCCGGCACTCTGTCACCCTCAGCTGACTCACCGTGGCGGTGACTCCCTCCTCCATGCACAGTTCCCTCTCTCGCCCCACCCAGTTGGCGCGAGTACCCACAGCCGGGTCCCTCAGCACACGTGGCGGGCGGGCAAGGCGCTGCTGCATTGCTGTGGCGAAGGCCGGCCCTGTGCTCCACCTGGGAAGTCGTAGGGTTGCAGCTCCTCCAACCAGCGGGCGAGATCTGACCTCTGTCTCCTTAGAAGGAGAGAAGCCACTGTAGGGCGGAGTGATCCGCCCGGCACCACAAACCCGGGCAGGGGCTCCCCCAGGTAGTACCTGGAAATGGCGTCCTCAAGCCGCCACGACAGCCAAAAGCTCCTCCTTGTCACGCAGCAGCGTTTTTCCAGCCTTATCAAAAGTTCTGCTGTAAAAGCTACTACGTAGCTCCCCCGGCAGAAACCACGCGTGAGCCAGCACCAGCCCTCATTGCTGGGTGTATCGGTGTCAGAATAAAACGGACGGGTTTGGGTCTGGTGAGACAGGACAGGGGCAATCTCCACCAGGGCACGCTGAGGGCCTCAAACGCTGGCCGGTGCTCGTCGGTCCACTGAAAGACAGTGTCCTTTTTGAGAAGGTGGTTCAAAGGGAGCTGCTATCCCCGCAAACCCTTTCACAAAACCTACGATAGTAGGATGCCAGACCCAGGAAGCTCTTAACCTCCTTTTTTTTTCCCTTTGAAATTGGCCACCCCTCACAGAGCCTCCACTTTGTTCTGGCAACGTGGCTGGATACCCTCACCACCCAGCTGATGACCCGGGAACGCCAACTCCCTTTGCATGAAATGGCACTTTTCCGGTGTTTTAGCCCCGCCCCGGGATCTCCAAAGCACTCGCTAACGTGCCCCCCAGTGCCCCTCAAACGACCTGCACATGTACCAATATGTCGCCTAGGTACATCGATCACACTGCCTCTCGGAACCCCCGCCAGCACTCTGTCCATGAGCCTCTCAAAGGTGGCAGGAGCATTACAAAGCCCGAAGCACAGCACCCAACTGCCGAATGGCCCCTATCCGTGGAGAAGGCCGCTTTTTCACGTGCCCCAGGCGCAGAGGGGCACCTGCTAGCAGCGCCGGGCCAGCAGATCAAGGGAAGAGAACCACGAGGGACCCTGACGGGTCAGCTACACACCGATCCTCGGGTATGGGGTAAGAGTTTTAATGGTGACAGAATTTAGGCCCCCTGTAGTCCGCTGATAAACCCTAAGTTTACCCTCTTTCTTAGGGCACCATGACGACCGGCGGGACCACCGGGCTATCTGATGGCTCAATGAAATGAGCCCAAGCAACATGTCAGCAATAGCTGTGGCTGCTAGCTTCCCTCTTGGCAAGGGGAATTCGACGGGCCGAATTTTAATGGGTTGGTTGGGTCCCCCAGTGTCGATGTCGTGCTGCAACCAGGTGCGTTTGCCCTACCTCACCTTCGCCGGAGTTATTATCAGTCAGCTGCTTTTAATTGTCTCTGCTGTCCTCGTCCAGACCTTGACAGTTTTTCAGCCACACAGCCCCAACGGCGCTCGAGTAACTTCCTCCTTCCTCTCTCGGGGCCGGGCTGGATGGGGAGGAAGGAGCCAGTGGTGTTTTGGGCTACTGGGATGCCTGTGCTTGCACCATTATGGGGAGGAAGGCCGCAAACCGCACCGGAGACAGCTGCTGGGATGGAACAACCACCAAGGGGAGCAGCCGACGACCAGTGGAGTTTCGCAAGCTTGGAGGAAGACGGAGGGACAGCCCTGCCCCTGTGGCCTCCCGTGCCTCCCCACTGTGGGCCCCCGCAGCCAAAGTGCAAGCCAAGTCCAACTGAGCCCTCACAGTTTTTCAAAAGCCCATTCCCAGTATACAGGTCCTGTACCGCTGCTACCCACACCGGACACCCCACATGTTCTCCCCCCCCCCAGTCACAGACACCCGACACTTCCCCAACATGGGGCTAGCTCCCGGTGACAGTCCAGTACTGGACAAAGGCCGCTCCCACCCGCACTCCCAACAGGTAGTATATCCGGTCTCACCAGGGCTACCGTAGAGCCCAAGGTGGTCCACCAGGGCCAAACATTCCACCCCCTCTACCTGCCGATGACATTGCAGAAGTCCCCAATGGTGGCACGGCCCCACCACAACCACCGGACTAGAAACACGTGGCCGCATACACCTCTGGGGAAGCAGGGTCCCCACCCTCTTGCCTGCACTGCTGGGTACATCTTCTGCTTACTGTGGGTTCGGAGGCGACGAGGAATGGGGCCTGCGCTGCACCCCTGCGCGAGAACCCGCGGTCAAGCTTTCCTGTTGACTGGAGAATCTGCCACACTTCCCGCTGAGTAGCGGCCACTGGCTACAACCCCAGCAGACACGGAAGTTGAGCTGACACCGCGATGTTGTCTGGCCCTTCTCAATGACAAGTCGAAGCGGCCTTGACTAACCCCTCCCAACTCGTCGACCCACTCTGGTTTGCGGACCCCCAGCACCCGCCGCCAGCTGCTCTCACCTCTGGTTGACTGGCAACCTCCACTCACTCCCTCACCCCAGATCAGCTCCTCTTCCTGGCTATCTCCACTGCAGCTTCCGCAGGAGATGTGCTGGGTCCGACATCTGCACATGCTTACCCAGTTCGGGGGGGGAGAGCGCCAATGAAACTGTCCCCGCAGCCTGCCTTGCACCCTCAACCGACATATTTGCATAAGCCTCGCCTGGTCAGGCTCAGAATATCACTGCCAACGCCTTTAATGATTCCCTCTGAAGTCTCTTTTGTTATTCAGTTCAATCCGGGAGCATGTTGGGCTGTGCATACAAGTCAAACGCCCCCAATGCTCTCCACTAGCGCACCGTACCTCGGCCGGGGCTAGCTGCTAGCAGGCATTCCGGACGCCTTCCTCTGACGGGCTCAGGGCAAGCTGTAACCCTTCTGTCTCGCAGACCACCTCCCGGGCTCTAGCCAACAACTCCGAATTGGGGGAAAAACTTCCCATTTACCTTGTCCATTGAACTTTGGGAGTTTGGCCGCCACCGTGGCTAATGCCGGCAAATAGGGCGCCTCCATCTCTGTTTACGAAAGGAGGTCCAGCCATTTCCACGCGGCACGCCGCCAGATCTGCGTCGCCGCGACGGCCTGGTTTCTGGTCGAGGCGGTTTGAAAGGAAAACCCGCCCGCTCTGCCACCTTGCTGACTGACAATTTAACCCCCGCCATGTGGCTCTCCAGCCCTACATGCCGCCACCGCCTGACCCTCCGACCGGGCACACCCGAGCCTCACAACGGCCACTTTGTCCGACTCTTCCATACTGCGCCCGATCATCCTGGGACCGTAGATGCGAAGCCACGCCAAAGCAACCACGGCCTATACTGAAACAGCTAACTCGCCTAATCTCGATCTATCCCGATGCTCAAAAGCACTTCTGACACTAATGTAATGACCCGACTGGGTATAAAGTAAAAGAGAGACGGGCACCAGGTGTACAGGCAGAGAACACAGGTTTATTCCTAAATGGGCTATTGTTCAGGCCACAACCCACGCCGCTAAACCTCAAACACAACAGCCAAATAGAACATGTCAAACCAAGGGTCCCGAACAGAAGAGAGAGATGAGACCGTAACCCCTATTGAACCATTCCTAAAATCCCTGCGGGATTACCCATCATACCCCCCAACCTTTCCATCTGTCCTGGCATATTTAACCCCCTCTGCTAGTACCCATGAGAACGATAACACATCCAAGAACACAGAACGACAATACAGGGTCGCTAGCAGTATTCATCC
>NW_025539956.1:0-10636 GCF_020615455.1 Coregonus clupeaformis | reverse complement strand
AAAAGTGCATTACCACCACCAACAGGCCCTTTTCACGATGACGTCATCTAACTTTCCGCTTTCCGTAGCAGGTTAACTTCACTTCCCGTTCGTCCGTAACCTGGAGACTTCTCAACGAAAATACAACTGTTGACCACTACATTTACATTTTTTTACATTTTAGTCATTTGTAGCAAGACGTATCCAGAGCGACTTACAGGGAGCAATTAGGGTTAAGTGCCTTGCTCAAGGGCACATTAACGTCATTTAGCAAGACGACTCTCCCTGCCAGAGCGACTCAACAAGGGAAGTGCGTTCACCCTATAGCCAGTGGGATAACCACTTTACAGCTAGCTACTTGAAGAAATTCAAAAGGTACGTTTAAGTTAAATTAGTAAAGTTAAGAGTAATAATGTTTACGTATATGCAATGGTTTGTAACTTGCTAACGTTATTGTTAATTCATAATTGTTCACTGCCTTAGTTACTTAAAAGTGGGCTAACGTTAGCTAACAACAACTTAGTACCAGAGATATCGATAACGTTAAAGGTAGCGTTACATTGCTGCCTGGCTGTAATGTAACAAGTTTACTTAAGTTGTAGCTATCTAACCCTTTGTTAGGCAGTTAGTTTATTCATGAATGTATAGTAACCCACCTGATTCAACTACTATGTATGTTAGCTAGGGATAAATATTGATTCTGGCAAGCTGAATGTTAAGAAAAATCTCCTCAGCTCAGCAGGGGAGGACACTCCTCAAGACCCAGGCCATCGCTTCGGCTGAGGATTTTAGTCGAGAGGGCCATACGGAGGAGGTGAAGATACCATCTGGGATGGGGCCGCCTCTTCCTCCACAGTGGGTTCAGTGAATCAGCTTAGGCCATCTGCTGCCTCATGTCGAACTATCAGGGACCTCTTCTCGACATTAAAGGAGACAAACCAGTCTGATGTTTTTGTCAACTGGAAGTTGTATATTTCCTGAGTAAGCTAGATGGGCTGTGAAATAGAAGTACTTTATATTACTGTATTGTATGTACAAAAATGTAAATATGAATTAACTTTGTTGGGTAATTTAATTGATCTAATGTTATACTGTATGTTTTTGTTAAGGGTAATAACTTTTTTCATAGCTATTAATGAACCTAATGTATATATTGTAAAAATATCCAACTATTAACCATGTTATGTGCTTATGTGTTTATGGCACTGATGGAACTATTAAATATATGTTTGCAAGCAACTGCTTCCAATCCTTTTTTGATTTTGGTAAGAGCATTTACAACATCGCAATCCTTTTCAAGATTTGTATTTCAATACATAGATATACAGTATATAACACAATTAAGTTCATTTGCAGTTAAAGAAAAACATGTCGACATTTACATCACAATCCTTTTTCAAAATGTGTGTTTTTCAGTACATAGGAGATATACAGTATATGACAAGTTAATTTGCAGTTAAAGAAAAAAATGTCAAAGGTTCACCTTCCACATTTACTTTTATAACACTATTTACACATAAAATTCTGCCTTATGTTTTATAACTTAAGAAGACATCCATGTAGATGTTATAATAGAAATGATCAAGCTTCTGTCGCATTGAGTGGATAATCTCCTCATCCCAAAGATTCTCTCAACTGTGAAGTCAGTGCACGGGTACTTCTGTAATGAAGTCACACCACTGAAGTCCGCTTTAAGGCGAGTTGGCCTTGAACCTGATAGTAGTATTTGTGGCTCTTCTTAAGGCAGGCCCTGGCCTTTAACTGTGATCAGGTGTTTAACTTGGGTAACATTTTCAACATCGTAACTCTTAACCTCAGCAAGACCAAATGGTGGTTGCTTCTGTTGGGCAGAAGACTTTAGCATCCGGGCTGGCTGCAAGGTGAGGTGAATCAGGGGTGGATGATGACCCCCGCATTGTCTCAGAGAGACATCACAAAAATCAGAATATTGCCTCAGTACTCAGGTTCCAGATCCAACCTCTTCTCATAGCAGCTGTCTGAGGAGTTCCTCTCAGAATGCGGGGTTGCCAAAGCCTTGCAGACAACTCCCCAGCGAACATGGCATATTTCACGGAATCTGCCTGGCTGTCAGTCGGGGTTTGCGTCCTGGCTCCACAGCTGGCATTCTGACTGCATTCTTGTTTCTGCTTCAATAGCAGCAGACATCTCCTCTGACACAATCAGGCTGTCCGAATGACATTGTTGTATGTGAAGTTGGGGCTCCAAAATCAATGGGAAATTTAAAGTTGTAACCTTCAATAGGCAACTGAGGAAACTCACCTGGCACCAGGGTGTTTAATAATATCTCTACTTAATTCCTAGAGGGCACTGGGTAAGAAAGCACAGACCCGAAATGGCAACAGGGCCAAATTTAGGAGTCCACCAAATTAAAGGCCCTCAAGCCCCGTGCAGCAATTTGCAAATCCCTGGTTGTGGACGGATGTCTTTCAGTTTTCTCAGCACTGGCCATGACGTGAGGATCCGGAATAGGCCCTGGCATGAAAAGTGAGATATGTCAAGTTTAGATTTCATTAAATGCCACCTTATCTTTTCACTAAAAAGACAACTACACTCATCCAGTCTCGTACATGCTTCTAATACAAATAAAAAAATATCCACTGAAAAGTCTATATAAAAAGTAAATAAATAATAATCACTTTTATGTTTGTATTATTTTAGAAAATGCACTAAAGTCTTTGTGCTCTAGTATAGGCGGGGGCTCATTCAGACTCACCATCATAGGCTTTGGTACAGTGTGCACTTCACCAGCTCTGACACTTGTTTTTTTCTTAGCTTGCTGGTTTACACACTTGCGCCATATCATTGGTGGCCTCTGGTACAATTACCCCCTGTGATATAATAATGATGAACAATACATTGTCAAAGTCAATACAAACTGTAAAGTTCTGCATCAGTGTAACAAATAATGTCTGACCTGTGTCCTAGGCCGGTGCCAGGTCTGCAGTGTCGCTGGTGCATGACAGAGGCAATGGCACTGTCTTAAAGCCCATGGTAACATAAGTGAGCACTTTGAAAAAGAAGGTGCTACTAGTGATTACACAAGTGCTTTCCCAGCAGAGCAGGAACATGACATGTGATTGAGTACCACAGGAACCTCTGCAGAGTCTAGTGTAACCTGTTCACAGAGACCATAACAATTAGTGCTGTACTTAAAAAACATTTTTCTCTTTTCATTATAAACTACTGTTACAGCCAATTTTCAAAACCCAATTTCTTTTTTTTAATTAAGAAAAATTGTTGTTCTGAAACCTTTGACAAGTAGTGCCAACACTTGTCAAATTTGAATTATTTTGAGTTATCACAGAATCTTTCCCAGTCTTTATTGCCGTCAACAACCCACACGGTTTGTAAGAATTTCGTTGTGTATTAAGTTTAATGATACAAAATCAGAGCTCAGACTGAGAAACAAACTGATCCACAGTGGAACTTTGTGGCAATCATTCTTATTAAATCTGCAACCCGTAGCTAAAACACAACAAAAAGAAAACTTATCTATCTTAACCTATCTTATCATAATGTTAGAGAACTGTTTATCTGAGAACCAAAACCCGAAGCCGATGAGCCTCCTCATTTTTTCTTCATGGACCTGTAACATCGCCTCTCACTGTCACCTCACCCGAATTAACTACACTTGAGACTGTTTCAATACAGTGATTGGGAGAAAGGGCGCAGCATTAGCCATTAATACATTACTGACTCTTATCTTACGGTCAAACAGCAGTAATATTAAAAAGAGGCTGCAAAACAGAGAACTCGTCAGCTCATAACCTTCGCTAGCATAGGGCTAATTTAAGCTAAATAAAGATAAACACGTACCTTCATCGAATCAAACAGGTAACCTTCAACGGAACTTGTAGCCTTTATCAAGCTTCGATCTGAAGTAAGGGACCACTTGTCAGCAAGTGGATTCTACGTCGTTAAGTCGTAGCAGATGTGAAAGGGACTGGGTGAACTCCATAATGATGTGCTACTAAGCTAAGCGTTCAAGCGAGCACCGGATGTAAACATAACCTGCATCGCGGCAGAACGGAAGTTGTCTGACGTCACGTAGAAAGGGCCTACTGGACTGGAGAGTGGAGAGTCCATTACACGTGATACAAAAAAATGGGAAAAGGAAAGAAAATGGCCCAACCAACTAACCCTACATTTATAGAGCCCCCACCAGTGGAGGCAACGTTTGTATAACTATCCCAAGATAGTTGAGAACCTGCCGTTTCCAATTGGAGCAAATGGATAATAGTGGGCAGGACAAGCACAAGCTAGTGAGATCCCTATTGGCGTGTTCTAGCATTTATTTGCATATATCCAGGTGGGGACTGCCTACTCTGAAGTGCGCTAGTGCAATAACTCAACCCTGCCCTTGCACTCTAAACAAAACGCAATTTTAGAAACTTTGGCAAAAGGTAAAAGTATACAAAATGCAGCCACCTCTTTTGTTACAGATTCTAGTTTTGGAAACAGAAAACTGAATGGAGATCAAATGTTTAATAGATGAGAAAATTAGAGAAAAATCAATATTGCTCCATCTTCTTTCCAGCTGGCCAATGGGCTTCCTCTCATCACCATATTTGGTAGTGAGTGGAAATGCTGTGGATGCTTCACATTTATACATCCCTGTGAAATATCTGTGGTGGCGGTGTCATAATACCCTAAAACCTAGCGGTCAAACAGGGACATGGTTCCAAGTAATTTTCCACCATTCATTTTTCCCATAAAAGGGATTTTAGAAACACTTCAAATAAGGGCTGTGTTTTTATAGGCAGCCTTACTCTGGTGTGATGTTTTGATAACCGTGTAAATCTCTCTCGGACAAGGTGACTTTTATCAAATATATTCTGCTCTATTTACTCTCAGATTCAAAAAGCTGTTAGCATCAAAGTAGACATCATGCAAGACTACAAATCCCTGCAAGCTCCTGCACATCATATCTAGCTGGTACCTTTGCTAACGGATAAATTAAGAAATGTAGCTAATTTATTCATTACTACATTTAGCTAACATTGGATAGTTAATCCAGAGACTCTTACCTTTGCCCGTTCGACAGTCTCGTCCAGATCATCATGTAATTTGTAGTTCTTTATGATAGCCACATTTAGTAGCCGATTAGCATTTTTCGATTTGTTGGGTGTAAATACAATCAATCAATCAATCAATCAATTTTATTTTTTATATAGCCCTTCTTACACTCAGCTAATATCTCGAAGTGCTGTACAGAAATTCCAGCCTCTAAAACCCCCAAACAGGCAAATATATTGATAGAAGTCACCTTGTCCGAGAGAGATTTGCAAAGTTATCAAAACAACGCTTGCTCCGGGTGAAGCCTACACACACAACATACAGCCCTTATTTTAAGTGTTTCTAAAATCTCCTATGGGAAAAATAAATGGTGGAAAACAATTAGAACCATTTCCCTGTTTGACCGTTTGGTTTTATGGGTATTAGACTCATACTGTGGTACTCTATTATAATAATAAATAATATGCCAATTTAGCAGACGGTTTTATCCAAAGCGACTTACAGTCATGCGTGCATACATTTTTCGCGTATGGGTGGTCCCGGGATCGAACCACTACCTTGGCATTACAAGCGCCGGGTGCTCTCTACCAGCTGAGCTTACACAGTGGTACTCTATTGGCTGTATTCCAAAATTCTTACTTGTGTTCTCCCATTCTTTAAGGGTGATCTTCCAAGAACACCTGAGAGAGCGATACTGTCTAGTATGGGAGAATGCAGAGCGCAAAAAATCAGCTACATTTAATTATTATTTTATTTATTTCACCTTTATTTAACCAGGTAAACCAGTTGAGAACAAGTTCTGCGATTTAACTGCGACCTGGCCAAGATAACAAAGCAGTGCGATAAAACAACAACACAGAGTTACATATGGGGGTAAAAAACAAAACAAAGTCAAAAATACAACAGAAATACATATATATACAGTGTGTGGCAAATGTGCTTAAGTTATGGAGGTAAGGCAATAAATATGGCTATAGTGCAAAATAATTACAATTAGTATTAACACTGGAATGATAGATGTGCAAGAGATGATGTTGCAAATAGAGATACTGGGTACAAATGAGTAAAATAAATAACAATATAGGGATGAGGTAGTTGGCGGGCTAATTTCAGATGGGCTGTGTACAGGTGCAGTGATCGGTAAGGTGCTCTGACAACTGATGCTTCAGTTAGTGAGGGAGATAAGTGTCTCCAGCTTCAGAGATTTTTGTAATTTATTGTTCCAGTCATTGGCAGCAGAGAACTGAAGGAATTACGGCCAAAGGTGGTCTGGCTTTGGGGATGACCAGTGAGATATACCCTGGAGCCGCAGACTACGGGTGGGTGTTGCTATGGTGACCAATGAGCTAAGATAAGGCGGGGATTTGCCTAGCAGTGATTTATAGATGGCCTGGAGCCAGTTGGTTTGGTGGACGAATATGCTAGCGAGGACCAGCCAACAAGAGCGTACAGGTCACAGTGGTGGGGTATTATATGGGGCTTTGGAGACAAAACGGATGGCACTGTGATAGACTACATCCAATTTGCTGAGTAGAGTGTTGGAGCTATTTTGTAAATGGAGCATCGCCGGAAGTCAAGGATCGGTAGGATAGTCAGTTTTACGAGGGCATGTTTGGCAGCATAGTGAAGGGAGGCTTTTTTGCGAAATAGGAAACCGATTCTAGATTTAACTTTGGATTGAGATTCTTAATGTGAGAGTCTGAAGGAGAGTTACGCCAGTCTAACCAGACACCTAGATATTTGTAGTTGTCCACATACTCATCAAGACCCGAATTCGTAGAGTAGTGATTCTAGTCGGGTGGGCGGGTGCAAGCAGCGTTACCGGTTGAAGAGCATGCATTTAGTTTTACTAGTGTTTAAGAGCAGTTGGAGGCTACTGAAGGAGTGTTGTACTTGGCATGAAGCTCGTTTGAGGTTTGTTAACACAGTGTCCCAATGAAGGGCCAGATGTATACAAAATGGTGTCAGTCTGCGTAGAGGTGGATCTGAGAGTCACCAGCAGCAAGAGCGACGTCATTGATATACACAGAGAAAAGAGTCGGCCCAAGAATTGAACCCTGTGGCACCCCCATAGAGACTGCCATAGGTCCAGACAACAGGCCCTCCGATTTGACAATACGATTGACCTCTATCTGAGAAGTAGTTGGTGAACTAGGCAAAGCAGTCATTTGAGAAACCAAGGCTATTTAGTCTGCCAATAAGAATGCGGTGGTTGACAGAGTCGAAAGCCTTGTCCAGGTCACAAACACATGCAGAGTACCGTCTATTATCGATCGTGTTATAATATAGTTTAGGACCTTGAGCGTGGCTGAATTGCACCCATGACCAGCTCGGAAACCGGATTGCAGGGAGAAGGTACGGTGGGATTCGAAATGTCGCGGTGATCTGTTTGTTGACTTTGGCTCTCGAAAACGTTTGAAAGGCAGAGCAGGATGGACATGGGTCTGTAACAGTTTGATCTAGAGTGTCACCCTTTGAAGAGGGGGAGACTGTTGCAGCTTCTCCAATCTCTGGGGATCTCAGACGAAAAAGAGAGTTGAACAGGCTAGTAATAGGGGTTCGAACAATTTGGCTAGTTTTAGAAAGAAAGGGTCCAGATTGTCTAGCCCAGATGATTTGTAGCCTTAACAGGAAACCAACATCATCAGGCAGCCGAAGGGCCAACAAAGCTAGCTTTTATGCTAGCTATCACGTATTTTTACATTGTTAGCCAATGTAAGAGCGTGAGCAACTAGTGCCGCAATTCAGTGAACAACTATCCCAGAATGGAAATATTTAACACGTAATAACAACAGAACGATGTTTCTCAGTACATACCGTTAGGTTAGTGAATTAGCTGACACCAACCAGAATAATTTAATGTGGGGTTCTCTTCGCTTAAATTGCTTGGTCTGCTGCTACATCGTTGTGGGACGTACTTGAAGGTAAGTTTACTTTCATTGTAGAGGCTGATGTTGGAAATAGTGAAATAAGATGTTTGCTCACTGTTTAAAAAATGATGAATAGCCAGAATAGTGGTGTTTTGACTGTGAAGCTATACGATATTGCATTGCATTAGGACTAGCTGGTATTTTATTTCCAGTTAGCAGGTTTGCATCCCCTTGATAAATTCATACAACTTCACTCTATGGATATTATTAAATTACACTGATGTTTAAGATAGCTTGGTTTTATATTCACCTTTATGCATTGATACACTAATATTGATAGCTAGAGGATGTAATACAACTAGATTAGAAGGCCTAGGCTACTTCATCCTAATGTAGTTAAATGCATTGGATACAAAACAAACACTGGCATTTTATAAAGGAGAACATGTCCAATTTAATTGTATGCATGCAAATCAAACACAGGAATATATATTAAATTAAATGAATACCCCATTGTAATATTATTAATGCATTTCTCTCTCCTTGCAGGATTAGACAAATGAACGCAGCCCCCAGATGCCCAAGCCTCAAAACAGAACAGTGAGACATCAACACTTGTCATTTTAAAGAAAATATTAACCCATATTGGTTCCTCCCATGACTGCTTAGAACACAGTCCATTGACAAAATAAGTTTCAAGTTTTATTAGCACAAATGGTGCAACAAAATGGTTACTTGCAGGTTCTTCTACAATTCAACAACAATAAGAAATAATAAAATATAAACCAAACATAAAGTAAATGCCTAAACAAGTAGAATAGACGAACGGTTTCCAAGAATCCCCAAGTGAGGTACATCAAGAGATGAACATTCTGGGAAAAGCTTGTTCAGTACATGAGGGCACATTTTGTAATAACAGCTAGGTTTTTGTACACATGACAGGAGTTTACAGGTTTTTGTTCCAACCTTTACTAACTACCTCTCGTTCAACTAATTGTGGTCTAAATAGTAGACCATCAATAGTTGAACATGGTGTTTGGTGCTGGTCAGGGGAATAAAAACTTGCACACCGTGTCAGTACCCTGGGGAAGAAATCACCCCGTCTGTATTTTAGGAATGAGCTTTATATGTTACGCGAATTGTATCAGTATTGAAAATACAAAAACAGGAAATACCAACCATATACAGTGTATTGGAAAGTATTCAGAACCCTTCACTTTTTCCACGTTGTTACGTTACACCTTATTCTAAAATTGATTAAATAGTTTTTTTCCCTGTATCAATCTACACATAAATACCACATAATGACAAAAGCAAAAACAGTAAAAAAATAAAAAATCAATGGCAAGACCTGAAATGATCAACAACTATTTTGACCAGAGCTTAAAGAAATATGAAAAGAATAATGTGCAAATGTTGTACAATATAAGTGTGGAAAGCTCTTAGAGACTTACCCAGAAAGACTCACAGATGTAATCGCTGTTAACAGTGCTTATACAAAGTATTGACTCAGGGTGAATACTTATGTAAATGAGATATCTGTATTTAATTTTCAATAAATGCGCACACATTTCTTAACCAAAAACATGTTTTCACTTTGTCATTTATGGGGTATTGTGTGTAGATGGGTGACATTTTTTGAATTCAGGCTGTAACACAAAATGTGGGAATCAAATCAAATCAAATCAAATTTTATTGAGTCACATGCGCCGAATACAACAGGTGCAGACATTGCAGGAAATGCTTACTTTACAGCCCTTAACCAACAGTGCATTTATTTTAAACAAAAAAGTAAGAATAAAACAACAACAACAAAAAAGTGTTGAGAAAAAAGAGCAGAAGTAAAATAAAGTGACAGTAGGGGAGGCTATATATACAGTAAAATAAAGTGACAGTAGGGAGGCTATATACAGGGGGGTACCGTTGCAGAGTCAATGTGCGGGGGGCACCGCTAGTTGAGGTAGTTGAGGTAGTAACATGTGGGTAGAGTTAAAGGACTATGCATAAATACTTAACAGAGTAGCAGCAGCTAAAAGGATGGGGTGGGGGGCAGTGCAAATAGTCCGGGTAGCCATGATTAGCTGTTCAGGAGTCTTGTGGCTTGGGGGAAGCTGTTGAGAAGTCTTTGGACCTAGACTTACTCGTGCTTGCCGTCCTGGAGAGAGAGAACAGTCTATGACTAGGGTGGCTGGAGTCTTTGACAATTTTGAGGGCCTTCCTCTGACACCGCCTGTTAGAGGTCCTGGATGCAGGGGAGCTTTGCCCCCAGTGATGTACTGGGCCGTGAGCCTACCACTCTGGGTAGTGCCTTGGTGGTCAGAGAGGGACCAAGCAGTTGCCATACCAGGCGGGATGCATACCAGTCGGGATGTCTCGATGGTGCAGCTGTGGAAATTTTTGAGGATCTGAGGACCCATGCCAAATCTTTTTAGTCTCCTGAGGGGAATAGGCTTTGTCGTGCTCATCCACTTTGTGTGGTGTCTGGACCATGATAGTTCGTTAATGATGTGGACACCAAGGAACTTGAGCTCTCAACCCGTTCCTAGCCCGTCGATGAGAATGGGGGCGTGTCAGTCCTCTTTTTTCCTGTAGTCCCACAATCATCTCCTTTGTCTCTGGTCACGTTGAGGGAGAGGTTGTTGTCCTGGGCACCACACGGCCAGATCTCTGACCTCCTCCCTATAGGCTGGTCTCCAGTGGTGTCGTGATCAGGCCTACCACTGTTGTGTCGTCGGCAAACTTAATGATGG
>NW_025539955.1:0-10633 GCF_020615455.1 Coregonus clupeaformis | reverse complement strand
GCCAAGAAGTCGAGGGACTGGAGGGTAGCATAGGCTGAGATTATCTCACTGCCTTGTTGGCCTCAGAACGGCATTCAGAGGCTGCCGGAGACCTGGAACTCCACGTGGGTGGTGCGTGGCAGGACCACCAGGTTAGAGAGGCAAGAGCCACGCAGTGTGAGAGGTGTTTGTATAGCCTGTGCGGAGAGGAGAGAACAGGGATAGACAGAGCTAGTTGACAGGCTACAGAAAATAGCTACAATAATGCAAAGGAGATCGGAAATGAAAATGAACTGAACATCTGGGAAAGCGAGAGAGCGGGGCCTCTTGACAGATTTGAAATAGTATTTGAACCCAGATTATCTCTCACTCTGTCTCTCTGACCTGCTGGAGTGCTGTGGTGGGTCTGGGAGGGTGACGGCTGTGGAAGTCGGTCGTCGTCGGTCTTCCTCAGAGAGGAACCCCTACTGGAGGACAACGACACTGCAGAACGAGAGAGAAAAAAACACACGTTGTTGTTCTCTGGCTACTAATGCCCCTTATAGTTTATAGTAACATTGGACATTAGTGACTCACTTACAGGTGCCTTTCAAGACAGCACATGGCAAGCAAAACGGAAACTTAAGTCACTCAGCAAAATTATATAAGAGAAAGAAAGAAGAAAATGAAAGTGGATCTGTGGGCTCCTTCTGTTAGCTTCCATTTGGGTCCTACAGGGAATTACAGGGATGGTTGTATGTGTGTGAAAAGCCATCAGTGCAGCTGCTACACACCTCTGCTAGCCATCTCAGTCTTGGTTGAGTGACGGTTCTGACTCCTGGCCCCTGATTACATCGTAGTCAAGTCCCAGCTTCCATCCTGCTCCTCCCCCACTCTCCTCTTCTTCTTCTTTGGCTGAACATCACCTATGTCACCCTCCAGCCAATCGTGTATCAGATAATCCTCCTCAGGAACAAGCGCTGGCCTGCTATTGGACGACGAACTGCGGCTGTGATAGGTTCTGGGGATCTTGAAGGCAGGTCTTGGCACTGTGGTTCTCCTCTCTGCTGGAGACAGAGGGCGCCGCAGCCTCTCTCACTTCAGGAACAGAAGAGCTTGTTTCCTGACTGGGGGGCACTTTCTGTGCAGTGGGGGCTGCTTGGAAACATAGGCATGGGTGAACAGCCCGCAGAGGGCTGACAGCGCAATTCCAAGTCACTGTGGTCGGGAGGAGGCTGCCGTCATCCTGAGGAAGGACTGTTTATAGAACCCGGGTGGCTTTAAAAGTCTAGGGTGGATGGAACGAGACCCTTAACATAATTCATGCAAATTAGAATCATGACATGGAAACAGTGAGAACAAAAAAACTACACACCGACAACCATAAACTACCGTCAAACACAATACACTGTTTATTTTGAACACACGGTAAAAGGTTTGGGAAAAAGGGCTGAGCAGGACCCAAAGAAATGAAACAATAATGTAAAAAAAACTAAACTGATCTTGCCTGCCTCAAGAACCGCTGGGCTACTGCTAATCACTACAAGAAATTACAGTGGGTGGTCCCTCAGGTCTAACTAGTGTTTTTAGACAATTTTCTTCCCTCTACGGGATAATGTATGCCCAAAGGCAACTTGCTTAAATCCCCCCTTTTCCCAGAAACACACAACAAAAGTTACCAAACAGAGTAACCAGCAAATGAGTGAGTACACAAAACACAGGACACCACAGTATCCATACAGTCACATTCGGAAATAGTCTCTCCCAACAAACACAACTGACTGGCTTTTAAAACAATGGGAGGTCTAAGTGAAAAACCAGAAACAGGTGTGCAATAGAGAATGTCCACTGATTGGTCCACCTCAGCAATCAGCACCAAACGGATGTCGGACACCCCAACGACCACCAATCAGGAACATAAAGGACACCTGTGATTAGGGCAGAAGGAGAGGAAAAACACAAAAACACACACAGGATACCTGTATCCATAACACTCCCACCCTTAAAAGAGCAGAAACCACAAGGGTTTGCGACACCACACTACTCATCACAACATCCCCAAAATTCAAAGATCAACCGCATCCTGACGGGATAACAAAAAAAACGAATTATTTAAACACGAGCAAAGCATCTACAACACGATTATCCGACCCCATTTTTGTGGCAGATCTCCAAATCCTATAATTTTTACCAAATTGCCCAACGATAAGGCGTTGGTTCTGGTTGTCCCACATCCGGGTGGAGAAAAAACTAAGGGGTTATGGTCGTATACACTATCACTGGTAATGCACTGGAACCAACATATAACTTAAAGTACTGCAGAGCTAACAGCAAAGCTAGAGCTTCTTGTTCAATGGTGGAATAGTTTGTCTGACATTTGTTACATTTACCTAACAGACAGATGGTCCACTCCACTCTGGTCCGGCTGCAGTAGAACAGCACCAGCACCTCTGGCACTTGCATCTACCTCCAGTTTAAACGGTCGTTCAAAATCTGGCACAGCAAGAACAGAAGTACTGCACATAAGAGTACGCTTTAGCAGTGTTGAAAGCAGTATGACAATCTTCCAGCGACCATACACATTTTCATTGTCGGACTAGGATATCCGTTAATGGAGCAAGTATCGCAGAGAAATTGTTACAGAACTACGTTGTGTAGCCAAATCCCTAAAGCGTAGCTCTCTTCTGGTGGTAGGTGCGGAAATGCATTTATAGCTGCGACCTTGGCATCTACAGGGTAGCGCACCTGACCATGGCCAGACCTGTTGTGCCGAGATAAGTAACAGTGGCCTTCCCCAAACTCGCACTTTGCTAAGTTCAGGGTTAGAGAAGCGGCTGCTAGACGTTCACACACTACCCTTAGAGTGTTACACTTCAGACCACTCAGTTGAATAAATTACCAGATCACTCAGGTAAGCACTACAATTAGAAACTCCAGCCAATACTTGTGTTAACCAGGCGTTGGAAAGTGGCTGGTGCGTTCCGCATCCCAAATGCCATGACAGCATGTTGTAGTGAAGTGGTCTGGGGTAACAAAGGCACGTGAGGTTAATGGCACCTGCCAGTAACTTTAGAAGATCTAGTTTGGTTACATAGAGTAGGGGAAAAAAAGTATTTAGTCAGCCACCAATTGTGCAAGTTCTCCCACTTAAAAAGATGAGAGAGGCCTGTAATTTTCATCATAGGTACCGTCAACTATGACAGACAAATTGAGGAAAAAAAAATCCAGAAAATCACATTGTAGGATTTTAATGAATTTATTTGCAAATTATGGTGGAAAATAAGTATTTGGTCACCTACAAACAAGCAAGATTTCTGGCTCTAACAGACCTGTAACTTCTTCTTTAAAGAGGCGTCCTCTGTCCTCCACTTGTTACCTGTATTAAGGGCACCTGTTTGAACTTGTTATCAGTATAAAAGACACCTGTCCAACAACCTCAAACAGTCACACTCCAAACTCCACTATGCGGCCAAGACCAAAGAGCAGTCAAAGGACACCAGAAACAAAATTGTAGACCTGCACCAGGCTGGGAAGACTGAATCTGCAATAGGTAAGCAGCTTGGTTTGAAGAAATCAACTGTGGGAGCAATTATTAGGAAATGGAAAACATACAAGACCACTGATAATCTCCCTCGATCTGGGGCTCCGATATCTCACCCCGTGGCTTCAAAATGATCACAAGTAAGCAAAAATCCCAGAACCACACGGGGGACCTAGTGAATGACCTGCAGAGCTGGGACTATAAATGCTCAAAGCCTACCATCAGTAACACACTACGCCGCCAGGGACTCAAATTCTGCAGTGCCAGACGTGTCCCCCTCACTTAAGCCAGTACATGTCAGGCCCGTCTGAAATTTGCTAGAGTACATTTGGATGATCCAAAAGAGGATTGGGAGAATGTCATACTGGTCGATGAAACCAAAATAGAACTTTTGGTAAAAACTCAACTCAATCGTGTTTGGAGGACAAAAGAATGCTGAGTTGCATCCAAAGAACACCATACCTACTGTGAAGCATAGGTGAAAACGATCATGCTTTGGGGCTGTTTTTCTGCAAAGGGACCAGGACGACTGATCCGTGTAGAAGAAAAAGAATGAATGGGGCCATGTATCGTGAGATTTTGAGTGAAAACCTCCTTCCATCAGCAAGGGCATTGAAGATGAGCAACGTGGCTGGGTACCTTCCAGCATGACAATGATCCCAAACACACCGCCCGGCAACCTTGAAGGAGTGGCTTCGTGAAGCATTTCAGGTTCCTGGAGTGTGGGCCTAGCCAGTCTCCAGATCTCAACCCCATAGAAAATCTTTGGAGGGAGTTAGAAGTCTGTGTTGCCCAGCGAACAGCCCCAAAACATCACTGCTCTAGAGGGAGATCTGCATGGGAGGAATGGGCCAATATACCAGCAACAGTGTGTGAAAACACTTGGGAGACTTTACAGAAAACGTTTGACCTTGTCATTACCAACAAAGGGTATATCCAAAGTATTGAGAAACTTTAGTTATTGACCAAATACTTATTTTCCACCATAATTTGCAAATAAATTCTTTACGAAATCCTACAATGTGATTTTTCTAGTTTCTATTTTTCTCACATTTTTGTCTGTCATAGTTGACGTGTACCTATAATGAAAATTACAGGCCTCTCTCATCTTTTTAAGTGGGAGAACTTGCACAATTGGTGGCTGACTAAATACTTTTTTCCCCACTGTAAGTAGCAGCACCAACAGTGTCAATACAGTCATCCAGTCTGGGTAACGGGAACGAGTCAGGCACTGTGACAGCATCGACCTTCCGATAGTCCGTACATAACCTGGATGTCCCATCAGGTTTAGGAACCAGAATGCACGGAGAACTCCAAGGACTTGAACTTGGCATAGCCAGGTTATTCTCCAGCAAATAACCAACCTCATCCCTCATTACCTTTCTTTTAGAGACGTTGACACGATAAGCATGTTGCTTGAAAGGTGCAGCGTTTCCAACATTAATGTTCTAACACATTTGTGCAGGTAGGAACATCATTAAAAAGACATGGAAATCTGTGTAATAGCCTCACAATATCATCTGACTGTCCGTCCGTTAAATGAATCAGGCTTGACGGGAGAGACAGCAGCATCTCTGAATTGGGCAATCTAGCACACTGCTGCTGAGTATTGCGCAACTCCAAACCATCTCCATCCACATCATTAACATGACCTCCCACTACAGCCGTAGCAGCAATAGAGACAGCCGACTCGGCCAGTTTCTCTGGACTGTCTATCTGAGTGACGGGTCTGGTGTGGTATGTCTTCAACATGTTAACGTAGCACACACGATATTGGCGTTTTCTATTAGGAGTCTGTATCACGTAGTCAGTTTCACTTAGTTTCTTTTCAATTACATAAGGACCAGAGAAACATGCTGACAATGACGCTCCTGGCACAGGCAACAATATAAGAACTTGGTCACCTGGCTGCAGTGAACGAGAAACAGCCTGGTTGTCATAGTGCCATTTCATACGTCTCTGTGAGGAAGACAGCGCTTCCTTTGCTAGAGCACAGGCACCATGTAGACGCTCATGAAAGCGACTAACGTAGTCCAACACATTTTCTTTCACACGCAACTCTTGTGATAAAAACTGACTTTCATAGGTCCTCTCATGGTGTGTCCAAACACCAGTTCAGCTGGGCTGAACCCTAGGACTCCTGCTATTGTCTCACGACAGCAAACAAACTAACTCCCTCGTCCCAATCCTTCTCAGATTCCAAAAGCAATATTTACGGATATAACTTCGGTGTCTGATGCCAATGTTCAAGCGCACTCTGAGACTCTGGGTGATATACGCTTACTCCCGTATTAATATAGGATTTTAAACTTCATTTGAAAAAGCTTGAAAAAATTCGTATCCTATCGTTTTACCACCTTAGTAACCCAAAATTAGAGAAGAATTTATCAATGCTTTACTCACCACCGATAATCCTTTGCAAAATGCCTCTGGTACTGGTGGCCACACACATAATCGTCAACAAAACTGGTTACCAACACAATCAACCATCACATGTTCGAATGGTTCACCTTTTGGACAAAGCGGCGCGGGGGGAATACCTGGTTCGGTTTCCCAGTTACTTACGGTGTGGCAAGTCCGACGACTAGCCACATCTTGTTTAAATCAGGCCAAAATCTAAACTGATCATAGTCTTGGTACTCCCATGTCACCCTGTGATCATGAGAGGGATACATTTTTGTCAAAGACAGACAGACATGCAGACAGAGACAGACAGACAGACTATTTGTCAGTGGGTACAGTGCCTCACTTCTAAAACTGCCTCACAACGGACTGTTGATGACATCAACAGAGGAATAAACACCTCAACTCTGTGCTTGTCTTATACTGACCGGATTCTATTACAGTCTGAAAGTGTTGGTCATTGAGATTGTTTGATTTTAAACCAATCATATGTCACTCGTTTCAGGAAGCTAGGCTTATGTCGCTACTTTACAGGAGAGGCATTTGAACGGAAACATTTATTTTTTATCAAAATTCGTTTTTGGCCAGAAATGCCTTCTGGATTTGTCTTCTCTTTTTATCTTAATCATATTGTTAAATTCGTCAGCCTAGTTGTTTAGCCACGGAAAAAGACAAACCTTCCACTTTGCTGTCACTATTGGCTGACATGCAGAGGGATGAGTTAGGATTCAGTCTCCATTAACGCTTCCTGTCTATAACATGAGCTGCTCAGTGTAGGTAATCCTTTCTTTTTAATCTTTTTTTTTACCCCTTTTTCTCCCCCAATTTTGTGGTATCTAATTGGTCTTGTCCCATCGCTGCAACTCCCATCCCAACTCCAAGGTCAAGCCGTGTTCCTCCGGACACAACCCAACCTTCTTGACACAATGCCCCTTACAAATATTATATACATCTGTCCTGCAGAGTGTGCTATCCTTTGGTCTGAGAATGCTTGTTTGAAACATGCAGTGGAAACCAAGTCAAACTTCAGTGCTTGATTAAACTGCGGAAAGGATAATTTATAACAAAATCGCCCACCAACCTTACACAAAACTCATCCTCCTAAAAACTTAATGCATTTTTACAGACATTACACCTCCCCTTCATTCAAAATTCAGTCACAGCAGCACCGGACAAGGGGAAAGGACTTCTTCAAAATAAATCAAAACAGATAGTCATAACTATTTTATTCCCACCATTAGCTGTATAATAAGAATAGTTCTGTTGGTCCCTCCATATACAGCATATTTACTTTCCTTTAGATGTGTAGCTATAGCACTTTGAATGAATTCTATTGTATCTTTCTGTGTTTTCATGTTTTATGTACATTCTTTTTAAGCACATGAACTAAATTAATTTCCCTCCTGGTGATAATAGGTTGATCTAATCTAATCTGAATCTGAATTAAAGCTAGAGTCTACCTGTCTCCGATTACATCTTCAAACTAAGGGCAACCATGGCATCCATGACAGAGAGGCGTTCATCCGTGTATCCGTAAGAGGAGTCTTCTTCTACATTTTCGATATTATATGTTTCTAATTTTGTCAGAAAGTCGTTTTCATTGCAAGTTAAAGCGTACTATTAGCTCTAGCTAATGATAGCTGGCTGTCTGTCTAACTAATTACGTTATGATCTGTTTAATTTATTTGTTTTTCTGGGCCATATTGCAATTTGCTAGTTATAGCTAATGTTAGCTATATAACTATCTACTAGTTTTACTTTACTACCAGATTCATGGTAGTAACGTTATGAGTTGGGATTATGGTTCATTTTTAGCTTTCTGGCTACATGTCTAAACAAAAACTCCCACTATGCAATAACCATATCACTATACTGTTTGCACCTTCTGTATCCTGTGCTTGTACAATAAACTTTGAGTGTGCGATTACCAAAACAGTGACCTGCACCAAGTCAAATTAGGATTTAACGCTGGGCCAACAACTGTCACAAATCCGGGTTAAACTCCGGTCTCAAATTGTAGAGCTGGGGGTACTACCCCCTTAGCCACAGAGGAGATGTTGTAGGACCCAAATGAAACACCCCGGCAATACTCCAGGCAAGTAGATTTAATGTTCACAAAACAGGAGGCCAAACAAAAACACTCGAGGGAAAAAAACAAATAAAATAATTCAAAAATCTTACTAGACGACACGGTGAGACAAAGCCGGAGACACACAGTCAGACCAATAACCAAGTACAAACACGGGAAAACACACAGCTAAAATACACAAGGGAAACAAGGCACAGGTGACCTGGATAAGCTAATTAGGGCACATGAGGAAACTAAGGCAAAGGGGAACCCAGCTACCTCTAGAGGCCAGGAGACAAACAGGCAGGAAAGCTGACAACCCCCTCCTCTAGGCTCTTCCTTCCGGAGCACCCTGGCCCCAGGTCGAAAATCTCGGATCAACCCTGGTCCAGGATGTCCCTGGCTGAACCCAGGAGCCTCCTCTGCCCCGTAGCCCTCCCAGTCCCCCAGATACTCCAGAGAGTTCTGGACCCTCCGGGAGTCTATCCGCGGACTGTGCCAGGCTGCTCCTCTATATTGGGAGGTGGCGGGGTCTGTGTGGGGGACAAAGGAGAACAAGACAGGTTTAAAGAGTGAAGCATGACAAGTGGGGTTAACTCTAAGGGAGGCGGAGGCAGAACTAAGCATCAAACCGGTTAACCTTTCTAGCAATGCGGAAAGGGCCGATGTATCTCTGGGAAGCTTCTTGGATTCGGCCCGGAGGGGCTCAAGTTCTTAGTAAGCCAGCCAAACTCTCCTACCGCTCGCTTCCTTCCTACTTTGAAGTATCTCTCGGGAGGTCCGAAGGAGGGTACACCTGGCCTTCTTCCAGATCCGCCTACAGCTGATTGACAAGCCTGCCGACACCAACTTACGCCATCTTCCTACGCGAAATAATGGAGGGTTGTAGCTTGGCGCTGGCATTCGAAGGGGGACAATCCGGTGGCTGAGGACTGGAGGGTGTTGTGGGCATATTCAGCCCAAATGATATAGGTGGCCCAAGGCGTGGATTACCCCCCATCACACGCGTGTGTTCTCCAGATCCTGCTGGTGTTGAGAGATGGTAAGCTCGCAGGGACTGAGTCGCCTCAGTAACCTTTCCTGGTTCAGAGGTCTGCGCATCTAAGGCTGTAACTGCTGGGGTTGAGGAGTGTTGGGTAGGGATCTTAAGTTCCTTAGCCAAGGTTACATCCATAAAATCACCTGCGGCACCGAATCGATCATAGCCTGACCCATGCTGGTGCCCTCCCAGGACAAGTGGCTGAATAGCTAACCGCGTTAGTAGGAGGACTTAATTTTCCCCCATCACAACCCTCCCTGTAGCTGAGGCGGGGACGGCGTTTCCAGCTTCCGGGGCAAGTGGAGCGCAAGTGGCCGGCAACCCAGTAGAGGCACCGCTCGCTCCCCTCATGCGGCTTCCCTTTCGTTGGAAAAAGCCTGCCTACTGCATGCTCTCCGATCCTGGGGCAGTTCAGGAGCCGGGGCAGCTCTGAATGTCGGTCCAAACAGAAGCTCCTCAGAGCAACTTGACTAACACCTGAGTCTTCTCCACTCTCTTAACATTGTCCGGCGATGGCCAAGGCTATGAGGGACTCAGATCTTCAGCTGGTTCCCGGATTAGCTATCTCATCTTGAAGGGGCTCAAGATAACCCTCCCTGAAAGCAGACCCTCAGCGCTTCATCATTCCATCCACTCCTTGCTGCCATAGTTCGGCACTCAATGGCAAAATCTGCCGTGCTACGGGCCCTGACGGAACATAGGCGCTGACGCCTCCATCCCCCTGACAGGATGATCAACACCCGGCTTAACTCTTCTACAAATGCAGCGTAGTCACAACCCAGGCCTCCTGGACTGCCACACCACCATGAAGCCACCGCCTTGTCTGAAAGAAGGGTAATGAGGTAGGCAATCTTGGAGCGGTCTGTGGGAAAACTTGAGGGTTGGAGCTCGAAGGTGAGGGAGCATTGGGTGAGGAAACCCTGGCAGGCTTGGATCCCCAAAAGGGCTTGGGGAGGTGGTAGTCGGGGCTCCGTCAACCAGAAGCCTGTCGTCACTGGGAGGTGACCGGGGGAAGGGGGAACAGGCGTTCAGTGGTTAAAGGAACTCATCATTTCGGCCAGGAGTTGAGAATGTCTAGCCATCAGCTCCTCTTATCGGCTGAAAACGGCTTCCTAGGCGCTGGAAAGAAGCCTCATGTCGAATGATCACCGCCAACAGGTCACTGGGAACTGAGTGTTTCCGGGTCCATGATTGACTCGTTTATTCTGTCCAATCCGGGTTAACTCCGGTCTCAGAAGTGTAGAGCTAGGGTCTACCCCTTAGCCACAGAGGAGATGTTGTAGACCCAAATAAACACCCAAGGCAATACTCCAGGCAAGTAGATTTAATGTTCTCAAAACAGGAGGCAAAACAAAACAACTCCACGAGGAAAAAAACAACTAAAATACTTCAACCACTTACTAGGACAGACACGGTGAGACAAAGCAGGAGACACACAGTCAGGACGCCAATAACCAAGTGACAAACAGGGGAAAACACACAGCTAAAATACACAAGGGGAAACAAGGCACAGGTGACCTGGATAAGCTAATTAGGACACATGAGGAAGAACTAAGGCAAAGGGGAACACAGCCCACAGCCTCTAGAGCCCAGGAGACAAGCAGGGGAAGCAGGGAAGCTGACA
>NW_025539954.1:0-10648 GCF_020615455.1 Coregonus clupeaformis | reverse complement strand
GTCTGGTAAACAATTGTTGGAAAAATGACTCTGTGTCATGCACAAAGTAGATGTCCTAAATCCAACTTTTTTCTAAATATATATATATATATATATATATATATACAGTGGGGAAAAAGTATTTAGTCAAAGCAACCAATTGTGCAAGTTCTCCCACTTAAAAAGATGAGAGAGGCCTGTAATTTCATCATAGGTACACATCAACTATGACAGACAAAATGAGAAAAAAAATCCAGAAAATCACATTGTAGGATTTTAAATGAATTTATTGGCATATGATGGTGTGGTGCATTACAATTTGGTCAATAACAAAAGTTTCTCAATACTTTGTTATATAAATTCCTTTGTTGGCAATGATGACAGGTCAAACGTTTTCTGTAAGTTCACAAGGTTTTCACACTGTTGCTGGTATTTTTGGCCCATTCCTCCATGCAGATCTCCCCTTCAGAGCAGCTATGTTTTGGGGCTGTCAATGGGCAACACAGACTTTCAACTCTCTCCAAAGATTTTCTATGGGGTTGAGATCTGGAGACTGGCGAAGCTACTCCAGGACCTTGAAATGCTTTTACGAAGCCACTCTCGTTGCCCGGGCGGTGTGTTTGGGATCATTGTCATGTTGAAAGACCTGTAGCCACGCTTCATCTTCAATGCTCCTTGCTGATGGAAGGAGGGGTTTCACCAAAATTTCAACACATGGCCCCATTCATTCTCTCCTTTACACGGATCAGTCGTCCTGGTCCTCGGCAGAAAACAGCCCCAAAAGCATGATGTTTCCAACCCCATGCTTCACAGTAGGTATGGTGTTCTGGGATGCAACTTCAGCATTCTTTGCCTCCAAACATGATGAGTTGAGTTTTTACCAAAAGTTATATTTTGGTTTCATCTGACCATAAGGACATTCTCCTAACTCTTCTGGATCATCCAAATGCACTTCAGACGGGCCTGGACATGTACTGGCTTACAGGGGACACGTCTGCACTGGGGTGTGATTTGAGTCTCCTGGCGGCGTAGTGTTTACTGATGGTTGGCTTTGTTACTTTGGTCCTGGCTCTCTGCAGGTCATCTACCAGGTCCTCCCGTGTGGTTCTGGGATTTTTGCTCACCGTTCTTGTGATCATTTTGACTCCCACGGGGTGACTATGAGCCCCCAGATCGCGTGGGAGATTATCAGTGGTCTTGTATGTTCCTCTCTACTTTTTTAACAATTGCTCCCACAGTTGATTTCTTCAAACCAAGCTGCTTACTCATTGCAGATTCAGTCTTGCCAGCCTGGTGCAGGTCTACAATTTTGTTTTTGGTGTCCTTTTGACAGCTCTTTGGTCTTGGCCATTGTAAGTTTGGTGGAGGTGACTGTTTGAGGTTGTGGACAGGTGTATTTTGCACTGATAACAAGTTCAAACAGGTGCCATTACTACAGGTAACGAGTGGAGGACAGAGGATTTTCTGAAAGAAGAAGTTACAGGTCTGTGAGAGAGCCAGGAAATCTTGCTTTATTGTAGGTGACCAAATACTTATTTTCCACCATAATTTGCAAATAAATTCATTAAAAATCTTACAATGGGATTTTCTTGGATTTTTTTTTCCTCAATTTGTCTGTCATAGTTGACGCGGTACATTCCCATGATGAAAATTACAGGCCTCTCTCTCATCTTTTTTAAGTGGGAGAACTTGCACAATTGGTGGCTGACTAAATACTTTTTTCTCCCCACTGTATATATATATATATATATATATATATTTGCGAAAAACACATACAACATACATACATCCATCCATACACACACACACATATCCTTTTTTAAATTATATTTCCCTCATTACTTTCCAACCCCACCCCTTCCCCTAATTGGAGTAAACTAGTGAACAACAAACGCTTAGGCCTCTACTTCCAGCCCATACATACTATATACATTTTATGGACACATTCAAATTCTACAATAATTATATTTTGTTTGTTTTTACTCCTGAACTTCCTCCGGAACGTTTTTCATGATGTCCATCTGGTTTGCTTCTATATGCCATATTTTTCTAACTGTGCTCTTTCTCAAAAAAGCTCTCTTCAACCTATAACCTATATACCTATTACGTTATGTCAGTATGCTTTACATTAGTTATCTTGTTGGTATTAGTTGTTGTTATTAGTCCCAGCCTTCAGCTTCATTCAACACCTTCCATCTATCTCTCTTAACACCATCCATATTGTATTTCTATTTGCCATATATTTTTCTCAACTGTACTGTGATGTTTTACAAAAAGTTCTGTGAACCTTTCTATTCTCATTGTTTCCACAGATCGTAAATTGAAAAATAAAACATTTTTTGCTAAAAGTATTATTATATTAGTTGATCGATTGACTATGATTTTTGTGACACTCTGGCTCTAAAAGGGACTTTTGTATGTGAGCTAGAGTGTATGTTGTTTTGTTGGGGGATTTGGGGTGTTTTTCTATGTTGGTAGTTCTGTTGGGTGTATTTCTATGTTTGCGGTGGTCTGTGGGTTGTTTTTCCAGGTGGTTGTATGTTGTCGCCAAATGACTCCCAACCGGAGGTAACGAGTGTCAGCTGCTCGGCTCGCAAGTTATTCTGGATTGGGAGCCATATTTTCTGTGTGCTTTCTCCTTTGGTTGGTGGGGTTATTGTTCCAGTGTTGTATGTTCTGTCGGTGTCACAGACACTTCACGTATCGTCATTTGTTGTTTTTTCGTGGTTAAGCTTAAAAACAAAGTCATTGTTTCACTCCACGCGCTGCGCTTTGGTCATACTTCATTGGCGATCGTGACAACTTTTCAGATCATCCAGTAGTGCTATCTGCAGGGTTAGCTCCAGGTAAATATTTCAATCCTTTAGCCATTCCTGGACCTGTGTCCAAAAACAAGCTACAAATGGACAGTACCAAAACAAATGATCTAATGATTCTGTCTCTTCGCAGCAAAATCTGCAGAGCTGGGAAGATTGTATCCCCCATATAAATAACATTATTTCACTTTATTGGTAGTACAAGAATTTTTAAGTATAATAATTTAAAATTGAAAAATTCTGTAAGTTTTGAATCCGCTTTGCGTTTTCGTATGACAATCTACAAACAATTATGCCATGGAATCGCACGCATCAAAAATCTCTTCCCAACTATTTTGCAATCTATATGGGACGAGTTTTAATGACTCCAACCTAAGTGTATGTAAACTTCCGACTTCAACTGTATCTATTGATAAACTAGGTAAATCAAGATGTAGCCTAGGCCTTTTCACAATACAGGTGAATACACATTCAATAGGAGTGTGTGAATGCATTAAGTTAGTGAGCTTGTTTTGGTTGATTTCATGGGGCTACAGATGACAAACAACCTGTTTCCCTTCCATTTGGGATTTATTTTATTGTACTGAACAATTGCATAGAAGTAGTTTAGGAAACTAAGAAACTCCAAAATGTCCTACTTGCTGATTTGTTGAACACTGCACGTGTATGACTACAACCAGTTAGCAAGTCAGAAATTTCAGAGTTTCCTACTAGTTCCGACTAGCACTTGAACCAGGCATCAGTGGAGAAGGCAATGTGCGCTCTCCCTATAACGCCCCGTACACATCGTGAAGTATTTCATTACTCCTACGTCATCTTCATGGAGCCTTGCCCAGCTACTGAACCGACAAGTGTAGCACAGACAGAAGGGGTAACCCAGACACGTCAACGGACTATAAAACTGAAACATCCGTTTAGAACGTTTTCTCACCACCAAATATGGTAATGAGAGGAAGTCCAGTCGTGGGTAGTGGGAGAGAATAGAACTATGTGACACTTGGCCTACATTCTGCTAGTTTTCTCATCTATGAAACATCTGATCTCAATGTCTTTGTCACGATCGTCGTAGAGAGTAGACCAATGCGCAGCGTTAGTTGCGAACAAACTTAACTTTATTATCTTAAGTGATAATATAACAACAAAACAATAAACGAAACGTGCAGTCCTACGGTTAACACAGAAACAACCCAAACGCAAACAAGATCCCACAAACACTAAGGGAAACAGACGATCTTTAAATGGCTCCCAATCGAGAGACAACCAGCAACAGCTGACACCTGCCTCTGATTGGGAGCCACTCTGCCAACATAGAAATACCACAACCAGAACTCCCACACAGAACATAAACACCTAGAACTTACCACACACCCTGGCTCAACATATAGAGTCCCCAGAGCCAGGGTGTGACAGCACTCCCCTCCAAAGGCGGGACTGCATCAGCGCCTAAACATAAAAACAAACCAGGGGGAGGGGCTGGGTGGGAGCCCCTCCTCGGAGAGCGCTTCCTCCCGGCCCAGACCACCACCCTCCACAACAATCCCCATAGCGCCTGGTCGGTGGCCGCTGGCTGGAGCTGCAACTGGACATCAGAGAGCGGATAGCTTGGGTCGGTGTGGAGCAGCTGACCGGTTACCTGACCAGGCACCGGTGACCCAGGCACAGGTTGTGCCGGGTTGACGACGCACTCCCCTGGCGTGGTGCGTGGGAGCAGGAACGGCCGACCGTACCGCGCACTGGCGTGGTGCGTGGAGCAGGAACGCCGACCGGTTGACGATGCGCGCTCTGGCTTGGCGCGTGGAGCAGCTACGTGGCCGGACCGGCTGACGCTTCGCGCACTTCGGCTTGCGGCGTGGAGCAGCAACGGTCCGACGCTGACGCCGCGCGACTCCGGCTTGCGCGCGGAGCAGCAACGTCCGACGCTGGCGCCATCGCCACTTCTGGCTTGGTGCGCAGGAGCAGCAACGGGCCGGACCGGTTGACGGCGCACTCCCCTGGCTTGGCGCGTGGAGCAGGAACGGGCCGGACCGTTGACAACAATGCGCACTGTGACTTGGGCGTGGAGCAGAACGGCTGGACCGTTCTGACGCACTCGCACTCCCTGGCTTGGTGCGAGTGGCAGGAACTAGGCCGGGCCGGTTGGGCGAACACGCGCACCGCAGCTTTGGTGCGCAGTGGCAGGAAACAGGCCGCCGGGAGCATGGCCACCGACCGTAGCTTTGGTGCGAGTGGCAGGAACAGGCCGGGCCGGTTGGCGACGCACCAGGCTTGGTGCGGTGGCAGTGAACAGGCCGGGCCGTAAGGTTGGCGACGCGCACGTGGACCCGCACGAGTGGCAGGAACAGGCCGGGCCGGCTGGCGACTGCGCACCGTAGGCTTGGTGCGAGTGGCAGGAACAGGCCGGGAGCCGGGCGCGGCGCACCGCAGGGGACTTGGTGCGAGTGGCAGGAACAGGCCGTCGGACGCGGCACCTGGCCTGGTGCGAGGAGCGTGAACAGGCCGGGCCGTGGCCGGCGACGCGCACCGTAGGCTTGCGGCGTAGGAGAGCGGAACAAGCCGGGCCGGGCTGGCGACGCACACCGTAAGGCTTGGTGCGGGAGCAGGAACAGGCCGGGCTGGGCTGGCGACGCCGCACCATAGGCTGTTGGGTGCGAGGGGCAGGAACAGGCCGGCCGTGGCTGGCGACGCACACCGTAGGCTTGGTGCAAGGGGCAGGAACAGGCCGGGCCGGGCTGGCGCCGCACACCGTAGGCTTGGTGCGAGTGAGCAGGAACAGGCCGGCCGGGCTGGCGACGCGACACCGTGAGGCTTGGTGCGAGGCAGAGCAGGAACAGGCCGGGCCGGCTGGCGAACACGCGCACCATCCACTTCCTAGTGCGGGGAGCAGGAACGGGCCGGACCGGACTGGTGACGCACACCACTTGCTTGGTGTGAGCTCGACCATAACTCCGCTCCTCAGCTGCCCACCGAGCGTCCTTCGCGCGTGCCTCAAATTCTCACCTTCTCTCTTATCGCACGCCCACAGCTCCACCTGCACCACTAACTCCTGCTCCCCTTGCGCCCAATAGCCCCCTTAACCTGGTGGCCTCCCTCACCCAACCTCCTACTACGCCCTGTAGCTGCCTCCCTGCTGCCCCGTGCCGCCCATGCCGTATGCCCCCCTAAAAATTTTTGGGGAGTTGCCTCCTCAGTCCGGTCCGACGACGGCCATTGCTGGACGCCGCGGCTCCTCTCTCCGCCGCGCCCACTGCCGCTCCCCACTCCATGGATGGCGATCCATCCCGGCCTGGGATTTCTCCCAGGTCCAGGACCCCTGCCCGGCCCAATATTTGCTCCCATCGCCCAGGCTGCCCGTTTCCTGGACACGCTGCTTGGTCCTGGTATGGTGGGATCTTCTGTCACGATCGCGCCGAGAGTAGACCAACGCGCAAAGGCGCTAGTTGCGAACATACTTGGCTTCCTATTATCTTAAGTGATAATATAACAACAAAACAATAAATCTAAACGTGCAGTCCCACGGGCAGTTAACACAGAAACAAACCAAACGGAAACAAGATCCCACAAACACTAAGGGAAACAGACTGTTTAAAATGGCTCCCAATCAGAGACAACCAGCAACAGCTGATACTTGCTCTGATTGGGAGCCACTGCTGGCCAACATAGAAAATCAACAACTAGAACTCCCACACAGAACATAAACACATAGAATCTACACACCCTGGCTCAACATATAGAGTCCCCAGAGCCAGGGTGTGACAGTCTTTTTCTGTTCCACTAAGTTTTATAGCATTGACGCTTTGCCAAAGTTTTAAAAAATTTTGTTATTTAGAAGGACTGCAAGGTTCAATTGAGTTTGTGCACACTCGCACTTCACAGAGGCGGTGTTCCCTAACAAAAATATGCAAATACATGCTACAACGCGCCAAAAGGATCTCGCTAGCTCGTGCTTGGCTTTGTCCACCTCATTCTGCTTCATTTGCTCCCACTGTAAATGACACAGATGAACTATCTTGGGTTAGTTATAAATCTCTTTGTGTTTGTAACGCAAGATGGAGGAGAGCCTGTCTCTTGTCAGAGATTGCTTTTATTTTTGGAGATTGCCAAATGTGAACTTTTCATTCAAGGCAGGATAAATATATTGTTTCAAGTGATAATGAAACATGTTTTGTTTAGTTACTTTTTTCTCAAATTGTTTCTCTAACTTTATAGCAATTCAAGCTAGCTAGCTAACGTTAGCTAATTTATAGGAATGGGTTACAAGTTGCTAGCTATCCCATAAAGCCATCACCGAAAACCACAAAGTTTCATCTTCTTCTGTGGTTTGGTAACTTCCTGTCCTTCGATGGACACTGGCTGGACTGAAGACGACGAAAGTTCGGAAAATGTTAAAGTATGCAGCGTCCGTCTCGCAACGGAGCCTTCAACCACAAGGTAGTGTTGTTATTCTACTCTGTTGTGGCTGTCCACATTGAAATGCATGACATCCGGTGCAACGTAACTGAGTGCTTATGGGTAATGTGAACGAGGCTTATGCCACGTTCATATGCTAGTCTGAACTAGGAAAGTCGGACATTTCCGACTTGCTGATTCTGTCACGAGTTGCTAAGCCAGAACCCAGAAGCAGACCAGGACAAGGTAAGTTGAAACGAAGGTGAAAGCAAGCTTATTACAAATTCAGAGTGATGCTGAATAATCCTAGGGAACAGAGCGGGCGGCGCTTGATTAGTTGTTGGGGGGGCAGCAGTGGTTGATCCCACATCTGGCAGCACCACCAGGCAGAGAGGTTGGATGAAGGTTCGCGGACGGTGACTGCAGATGGAACAAAACGGGTGGGTAAGTAAGCAACAAACCAACAACACGTGCAAAAACAACAAAACCAACGCTTAGGCTCGAAGGCTGATACTCTGGTAAACCTTACTGTTCATGGCTAATTCGATCCGGCAGGGACCGGATGTTAGGCCAGAGCCTAAGAAGGGTGATGATCAGGACCAGGTGTGCAGGATTGCCGGGATGCAGGTGCGGAAATCAAGAGAGCTCCCCGGGAGCGTTCCCGAACCCTCGGGAAACTGGAGATCACTTAACAGAAAACCTAGTCACCGGGTGACAGGACCCGACTCCAGACTGCCGGGATCGCGCACAGTAATACCCTCCGACGTAATCGCCACCGGGCTGGACTCCCCGTGAGCGCCAGGATGGGAGGCGGTAGGTCACTGATGAGGTCAGCATCCAGGACCTGTCGCCGAGGAATCCAACTCCTCTTTCAGACCATACTCCCTCCCGGTGTCCACGAGATACTGGAAACCCGGCCCCGCGCTGAATCCATGATGCGACGCACCGAAGGCAGGACCACCTCCGATCATCCGAGGAGGAGGAGGAGGAGGCGGAGGAGGCAACAGAGGACTGAGGAAGAGCAGAAGCTTGAGCAGGAGACATGAAAGGTGGGATGGACTCTGAGCGCCCCTCGGTAGTTTGAGTCGTAACTGCCACTGGATTGACCACCTTCTCCACCACAAACGGACCAATGAATCCTGCAACAACTTCTAGACTCAGTCCGTAACGAAGATCCCGTGTGGCCAACCAAACCCCATTCTCCGATGGTATAGGTGGGAGCGGGATCCGCGACGAGCGCCTGGGAGCTGATACCGGTCCGAAACTCTAAGTGAGTGCCTTTTGGCCCTGGATGCCAGGTCCGGGTGGTACCGAGGTTAATAAGGGGCCTGAACAGAAGGTGGCACTGAGAGCTCCTTCTCCTGAGAAGGGAACAGGGGAGGTTAATAAGGCTAATAGGCACTGGGAAGGAGACATCCCAGTGGCAGATGTAGGGAGAGTATTGTAAGTGGCATACTCAACCCAAGGCAACTGAGAGACCCAGGAGGTGGGGGTTGGAAGAGACCAGACAGCGTAGCGTGGATTCTCCATCTTCTGGTTGGCTCTTCGCCTGACCTTGGCTGGATTGGGGGGGTGAAAACCAGATGCTGTGAGACTGACTGTAGCTCCACTGGCCTGACAGAAGGACTTCCAGACAGCAGAGGTAAACTGAGGGCCACGGGCCGAAACGATATCACTGGGCAAACCGTGGACCCTGAAAACCTCCCTAATCCAGATCTCATGGACGCCTCCGAGGCAGAGGGAAGCTTTTGGCAATTGGCACAAAGTGGGGCTGAACTTGCTGAATCTGTCCACGCATAGTCAGAACGACCGGGCACGTTCCTCAGAAGCCGGCAACCCAGTGACGAAGTCTAGGCAGATGCGACATGGTCGCCGGGGAATAGGAAGGGGGGGAAAAGTAGTCCAGAGCTGGGCCGATTGGTACTCCTATTCTGTGCACACACTGGACAGGCAGCAACAAACCCCCCGAGCATCCTCGGCCATGGCAGGCCACCAAAAACGCCTGCGAAGAAAACGCCATTGTCCCAGCCACGCCAGGGTGACAAGCCATCTTGCTGTGGCGTGGGACCATTTGAGGACAGCAGGACGAACTCGGACTCAGGCACAAACAACCGACCGGGTGGGACTGCTACCGGGACCGGGCTGAGTCAGGGGGCTCAGCACCTCCTCTCAATCTTCCATAACTGCTCCTACGACGCAGTTCCGGGGAGAATTGTCCCGGTCTTGGACCCACTCTCCTCCGTCTTGGAGAGAACATCCGGGACAAGGCGCCCGCCTTGGCCGCTTCTTAGATCCAGGTCGGGAACGTCTGGGAAAAACTTGAATCGTCCGAAAAACAACGCCCACCTGGCCTGGACGGGGAGTTGAGACGCTTAGCCGATTGCAATGCGTGGCAAGATTCTTGTGGTCAGTCCAGACACAAACGCACACGTTCGCCTCCAACCAGTGGCGCCACTCTCCAAGGTGGCAAGTTTTCACCCCGCGGAGAAGCCCCGGTTACCCACATCGGAATTCCTCTCCGCAGGCGCAAAGGCGACGAGAGTAGTAGGCGCAGGGGGATGGATGCTTACTGTCCGTGGAGCATCGCTGCGAGCAGGATGGCGCCAACTCCCCACATCAGACCCGCCCACTTCGGGACCGACTTAACCGACGGGCCGAAAATCCGGTGGAGAGAGAACCGCGCGCTGTGAATCGTCCTCAAATCCAGAAACGCCGATCCGGGCCTCCGGATTCCACCGTGAAGGTCCTGATACTGGAAGTCAAGGCAGCTACCGGAGCGGCCACACGTGCTGTAATCCCGGATGAATTCGCGGTAGAACAAGTCGAAACCCCAAAAAATCTCTGGAGCTGCAAATCTCGGACCGGCCCGGGCCCATTCCAGAACCGCTCTAATCCCTTCTCCTGGTCCATCCTAATCTCCCCCTGGAGATGATGTACCCGAGAAAGGATGTTGCCGTCAGGTGGGCGTGAAACTCGCAGACTCCTCGCCTCACACGAACAGGCGATTCTCCAACACCGCTGCAGAAATCCCGCCGGACATGCTTTGGACGGGTCGGAAGGTTCCTTCGAGAAGATCAGAATGTCATCCAGGTAAACAAACACAAAGAGACCGATCATATCTCTCAGGACGCCGCTTCACCATACTCTGGAATACCGCTGGAGCATTGGTCAGTCCAAACGGCATCAGCCTGATACCCAAGTGACCCATCGGTGTATTGAAACCCGCAACCACTCGTCCCTCTCTGATCCGGGACCACGTGATACGCATTTTCGCGAGGGTCTAGCTTGGTGAACACCGTAGCACCCTGTAAGGAAGTCGAAGGCAGAACTCATCAAGGGCAGGGGGATACTTGCTCCTGGACCAAGGATGTCATTCAACCCCCCGGTATAATCAATACACGGTCGAAGAGAGCCATCCTTCTTACCCACAAAGAAGAATCCTGACCCCCAGGGGTGATGACGAGGGA